>NC_056728.1:1657187264-1657329764 GCF_019279795.1 Protopterus annectens | reverse complement strand
ATATATATATATATATATATATAGATATATATAGATATATATATAGATATATATAGATATATATATATATATATATATATATAGTTTATATATATATATATATATATATATATATATATATATATATATATATATATATATATATATATATATATATATATATATATATATATATATATATATATACTAGCTGCACCCGGCCACGCGTTGCTGTGGCTCAGTCTGGTTAAATGGAAAAGACAGAAAAGAGAAAGCGCACATTTCTACTATGTTTAATTTCACAATGCTTGTGGGTATACAATATTTTTTGTTGTTCCATTGTCTGTGCAGATATAGAGATTGTCTGGTTTGCTGACTCTAGAACATGCAAAATATAATTGTCCATGTGAGAAGCAATCCCTGTGTAGATCTAAACCGCACAATTCTAAAGACTGGCCCTGAGCTTTGTTGATGGTGATTGCAAACGGCAATCGAATTGGGAATTGCAATCTCTTAAATTGAAATGGCATATCCATTGAAATCATAGGAATGCGAGGTATGAGGACATCTTCACCTTAGAAAGGTCCTGTCAAGATTGTTGCTTCTATGATGTTGCTCATTAATTTTTTCACTGCAAGCCGCGTGCCGTTGCAAAGCTTTGGCTGGTTAATATTTCGCAACATGATAATTGGCACGCCGATTTTCAATTGCAGTACGTACAGTGGCATCCCTGGCAGATCGAGTGAATTCAAAAATTCTGTTGGATAATTAACCGCTTCATCTGCTTCCAAAACAGTGTTGACGGACTTGTATGTGACTGCCTCGCTTTGAATGTTAGACTGAATAATATTGTTAAGTTCGTAGATGTCTTTGTTCTTGGCCGCAAGAATAGCTCGTTCAGTCAGCCAGTCGTGATTCTTATAATTGGTTTGAATATTGGGAAATACTTTTTCAACCAGTTCTTCTTTTGACGTCACTAAATTGCAGAAGTTATGAGGCAATGAAATTTGTCCTGAGGTAAGATCAACCGGCACCTTTCCATTCCCAATTTCCAGCAATTGATGTGAGAATATCTCAGCTAATCGATCGTTTTGCAGCTGGACACGCATATTTGTAGTTAATTTTAATGTCTTTACATGTCGCCACAAAGTAGAGTATTTCAGGCAAGCATTTATTTCATCCGCTGGTGTTGATCGAGGAGAACGAAGCAGATCTGATGCTGCAGAATGTGATCGCCGTGCTCGCAACCATGCATCCTCAAGTCTGGCTGCACGTCCTCTGCTGCTTCCTCGGCACATTTTTGAGCCATTCTTTGTCTGTTTCGCTCATTCGCTGATGACCGTTCTTACTCAGTTTGATTTGCAATTACTCGTCGCACTGCTCCTGCTCCACGAGTACAACGACCTAAGTTTGATCTTCTGCGAGGCATTATTTGGATGAACTAAAGCAGATCGATTGCACTGAAAAAGAAGTAAGAAAGTTATAACAAAAACATATAAAATTGCATATTTGTATACAGATATATAGAATCCATGGTAGGTATATAAAAACACGCGTGTATTCGAATGCAACATGTGACATCTATATAATCGTAGGTATATAAAAACATGCGCATATTCAAATGCAACATTGTGTGAAAATTTCAAAGCAATTGGTGAAGAACTTTTGGAGATTTAAGATTTTGAGCAAACGAACATTTACATTTTATTTATATATATATATATATATATATATATATATATATATATATATATATATATAGATATATGCATATACACAAAGAGAGAGAGTGTGTGTGAGATAGATGGGAGGAATAGAATAGACATAGATGGGGAGAGAAGAATAGGGGGTATGACTGTAGTCCAGTGAACAGTATTAATTTCTGTGAGATGTGTCATATTCTGCTGCTGTAAAGATGATTTTTTTCTGTGTCTTCTGTCATTTGCTCTGTGATGCTTATCATCCCTGTTTAATCTCCTTCTTTTTTATATGCAGGAACATCTGGTTCTGCCAATGCATGACCATCTGCACATGGTAAGCAGATCTTCCATAGTCTTATTAATATTCAAAAATATGTGTAACTGAAAGTTATTTTATTTTACTGTATTAGCAAATTTAATTTGTAGTACATGTTTCACTTAACATAGGTGTGATCATTGTGTATTCTCTTTTTTATATATATTTTTTATTTTTTATTTTTTGGTGGTTGCTTACTTGTTAGCATAGGTAATCCTGTCAATGGCACTGTGGAACTCCTGCTGCCTGATGTCAGACTATTTGTAGCTTTTGATTATGATGTCAGCAATGAAGAAGCACTGTCTGGGGTACAGAGGGTCAGTCTGAAATTGAGGCTGTACCTCCAACATCTCCTACCTCTATTTCATGCACAGCCAGTATACCTATGCATACCCATGATACAGAGACCTCAGACAAAGGACTGGATGAGGGTGACACACTTGATCAGGGTAGTGTGCTGTGCCACACAGGCAGGTTTTCAGGGGTACTCAGAGAAGACCTGCTGCTAAATCCCCGAAAGTAAACTTATTCTATTCTTCTTTGAGTCCATAGCCAAACAAACCTCTGCTCTAAGGATAACTACCTTAAAATAGCCAATAACAGAATACATGACTTACCTTAAATTATAAGGCATATACATGGACAAACCCAGTGATTATTTCATTAATAACACTGGCATGTTACCTATACCAAGCCCTACCTTACCTGCTCCAGTTTACTCACCACCGCTCAAGTATTAATACTTTCCAGCTTAGTATACTCTTCCACCAGCTTCACCAACCTATCAAAAAACAGCTAGCAAAGCTTAACAAGTGTTACAATAGCATTACCAAATTTGTTCCTAACTCCCCATCTGAACCCACCACTGCACATTAAAATTAATAATTTTGGTTAGAACTGAATCATTTAATCATTTTTTACAACTAAAAAACAGACAGATGCCAAGTATTATCCAAACTAATACACACATACCACCCCAGTTGGTTTATATTCTATTCTTTTCTCTAGACAGAGAGCAAAAACAACTGTCTTTCTCTAATTCTAATAACCACCATGAGTCTGCCCCTACAAGCTTGTGTTGTAAACTATGGAGCTCCATTCCCACCAACATAACCAGAAAACCACGTTTTAAACTGTTGAATGTAAGTTAAAAACGTATTTAATGGCTAAATGAAAATAATATTTTATAACTTTGTATTATTTTTTATTTATCTATCATTTCTTGACTGCGTTCATCTTGCTAGGCTAGTAGCCTCCTCTCAGGAGGTATTTATATTACTAGGGAAAATTTGGATGGGTATCTGGGGACTTCTCCTTTTCTAGGTTATTTGGTTATTTTATGTCCATCTGTAGTACCACCAATTAAACAGATTTGACCTTATTATAAGGCTTCATCAGTAGGATGACACATACCTCTCAACATCTTAGAGCAAGAAATCTGGACAAAGCCATAAGGGAAAGTGGGACAAATGCCCAAAAATAGGGACAGTTTTTAAATATTGCTCTTACAAACATAGAAAGTCGATAGAATAGCAGGTTTTTCATTAGCATGAATTTTTTTGAAGGGTATGAAGTCTAAAACTTAAATGTCCGTCGTTATATTCTAACTTTAATCTTCAAGCATTTGCCACTAATTTGCCAGAAAACCACAAATTTATGAAAATTGGACTAAAAATATGAGGCAAAAATCTGGACATTCTGTGAAAATCTGTACAATTGAGAGGTATGGGATGACACCCACAAGAGTGTCAGCAGTCTACTGACTTCATGTGTCAATGGAACCGACAGCCTTCTCCACCAAAGGCAAGTGTATGGCAATTAAGATTAATTATACAGTTAGTATTAACTGTACATTGCCCCAGTCAGTTATCTCCTTTCTAAGTTAATTATTTAACATTCTTTTTAATTCTATGTGTTATCACATTAGTCTTTGTATACGGCTGAATTTCTATAGCATACTTCTCAATTTTGATTAAAACCTAAACTGATTACACAAATCTAGGCAAAACATGTATATCATAATATAATTTTTACTTTGAAAGAGTTGCTGTATAATTCATTTTTGTTTATTTTATATTTTGTCAATTTTTACAAATGCATTGACTGACTGTTATACATTTGGTCTAAACATAATATCTGAGCACATGTTCAACTTAACGTAGCAAACCATCAATATCATCCTGACACCCATTATGGATTTTTTCCTTTACGTTCATTGTTTACAAGCAATTTAAAACTAACTTAATGAGGAAATGGAAGTTATTGCAAAACCTGTGATCATCAAAAAAATCTAAGAGTAGAAAACATAATTTGTTTACCCCATGCACAGAATTTCATCACAAATAACTCATATTGTTTTGTTATTAAACAGTATTAATGGTGAGTTTGTGTAGTCCATAAATATCCCCTCTTATAAGCAAATGCCTCTTTTCTTACAGGAAGAAGGAACACCTGCTATGTTCTAAATTTATATAGATTTAGTAGAGTCCGAATATTTTTTGTTACTCATTTTTGCCTCTAATCTATGTCCAAAAGTATCTGCTGCAGTACCTCCTCGTATATGGGGGCAGAACACAAGTGGGCATGATACAGGTGATCAGATTAGCATTACAAAGTCCAGTATGACATAACAGAAGGCAGATTGCTACCTTGGTATACTAAGCAACATATTCTACTGATTCATGCTTATGAAATCCACCTAGCACTGAGGCTAGCCGCATCCCATAATATTTTGTTGGCCAGCTAGGCACTGAAACCCTAGCGCCTTTGTGGCAATTTCCTTCTCTACACTGAATGCATTTTTAATTTGTGCTTAGCGCCATACACTGTACTGAGGAGGCACAGTGTCTATGATTGCTATCCCATTGCCTGGCTTTCCTACTGCGTGCATCACTACATTATTGAATTTTTTAATGGCAAATTACCATAAAATCTTTGGTTCATGCGAATTGTACATTATAGGTTCATAGGTTCATACTAGGCTATCTGCCCTGGGGCATTTATAAGCCTAGCCAGAGTGTGTTTGGCTTTCGCCACCCATTTTAAATTAATTTTGCTATGCCTTTTTTTGAGGTTAGTATACTGTGCCTCTGTCTAACAGTGACACAGAAGTGATACCCGGGGTAAACCTATGATCTCCCATCCACTCATCAAGATTCCTCTTGAAGAGAGTCAATGTGGGACTCTGCCTAACCTGGACTGGGATTTTATTCCAGAGTGAAGGGAGCCTCTGGGTTATGAATCTGTCCCGCCAGCATGTCCTATTTATTTCGGTGCTGAGGTTCAAGTCTCTCGAGCGCATAGCTCGATGGGATTTGGATTTTCTGAGGTGCAGCATGTCCATTAATTCCGGGTTGGACATGGCTTTATACGTCAGGCACAGCTCGCCTCTGAGCAGGCGGTATGCCACTGAGTAGAGCTGGAGTTTCTTTAACCGGGCAGCATATGGCATCTGTTTGAGCCCTTTGATCCTCTTGGTGAGGTACTTTTGGGGTCTTTCCAGTTACTGCAGGTGTCTGGTAAGGTACATCCCAAAAGGGGCATTGTACTCAATTATGGGCCTGATGAGGGATGAGTAAAGAGGCACGATGACCTCCCTGATCTAGATGTAAATCCCTTCATGATTAGGTGGGCTATATAAAATGTTTTTCTAACCACTTTGGCCACGTGGTTGTCAAATGAGAGATTGCTATCAACTTGGGTCCCCAGGTCCCTAATGACTTCTTCTGTACTTAATGGATTACCACCTATGTGGTAATTTGTGGGCACTTTGTTTTGCCAAAGGGATGACTATACACTTTTGGCGTTTAGCTTGAAGCCATGGCTCTGGCACCAGTTGTCTGTTTCTATGAGGCCCTTTTGGAGGATGCTTGTGTCGGCTGGAGAGTTGATTATGGCGCCCAGTTTGCAGTCATCTGCGAACTTGGTCAGCCACAGTCCTTCCGTGTTGGCCTGTACCACCGAGAAATATATACCGAACAAGAGAGGTCCCAGGACTGAGCCTTGTGGGACGCCACTTGTAACTGGTTTGGAGTCTGACATGGCTCCAGCAATTCTAACCATGTGGGTTCTGTCCTTGAGCCAGTTTGCAATCCATCTAGTGACATAGGGGTTTATATTTAAGCTGGTGAGCTTATCTATAATGCCCGAGTGGGGTATTGTATCGAAGGCTTTTGCGAGGTCCAGGTAGGCTGTGTGGACCACCTTCCCCTCGTCACTGGCCTTGGTGACTGTTTCAAAGAAATCGACCAGGTTTAAGAGGCAGGATCTGCCCTTAACAAAGCCAAACTGGGTAGGATCCAGTGTCTGTAGGTCCCCAATATCTTTATTTATGAGGTCCATGATGATCCTTTCCATAGCTTTGCAGGCCAAGCTAGTCAGGCTTATGGGGCGATAGTTTCCAGGATCCACTGAGGCACCACCTTTGTGGAGAGGGACCACTGTTGCTGTACGCCACTCTTTGGGTACATATCCTGTAGTAAGGCTAAGATTGAACAGTAGTTTTATGTTTGGGTTTAGCTCTTCTTGGAGTTCATGTAGGCGCAGCCGGGACACCATCTGGTCCCATTGATGCTGTGTTTTGCTTTGGAGAGGGCGGCTCTTACCTGAGCATCTGAGATGTCAGGGGGGCAGCACTCTGTTGGGATAGATATTTGTCCTTTTGGTGGGGAGAGGGGGGAGAAGTTTGCACTGAACCTGTCAGCTAGGATGTTGGCAATGTCTGTGGGCTCGGTGTATTTTTTGTCATTTTGGACTAATTCTGAGCATATCTGGGAATTCCCACCCAGGTTCCTAACATAACTAAAGAAAGCCTTGTGATTATCCTTAGTGTCCTGTGCAATTTTTTCTCGAAGCTGGCCTTAGACGATTTTATGAGTGCCCGTAGTTTTTTGCTAATACTGATTAGAGATGCCTTCCCTTTTTGGGATTTTGCTCTATCATGTAGTAGCTTCCTCCTTCTATTGTATAGTTTGTTTATGGCTGGGGTCCACCAGACAGGACGTCTGCCTTTGGAGGATTGGGTCTTGGTTTTATTTGGGATTGCATGATCCATGCATTCCTGAAGGTGTTCATAGAATGTGTTTATAAAGGATTCTGCGGTCTGGGATGTATTTTCCACAGGCCCGGGGGCTTTGAAGGATTTCGCCTCGGTTTTGAGGCATGTGAAATTTGCTTTAGAGAAGTTTTTCACTGTGGTTTTCTGGGCAGGGGGTGGGGTCGGGATGTGAATATCCAGTGAGATTAGTTTATGGTCTGATCTTACCAGTGAGGGATACACTTCTGGTCTGGAGCATAGTGTCACCATGTTGGTGATGATCAGGTCCAGTATGTTTTTCCCTCTTGTGGGAGTGGTAACAAGTTGTTCCATAGCATTTGAGTTTATAAATTCTAGGAACCTTTGGGCTAGGGTGTTGGAGCTAGAGTAATGCTCCCAGTCTATGTTTGGGTAGTTGAAGTCACCCAATATAATGGTGTTTGGAGAGACCTTCATATTTTCCAGTATTCTCAGGAAGGCCAAGTGGGGTTCCTGTGTTTGGGAGGGTGGTCTGTAGCAGGCTATAAACTGGAAGGCAGTTTTACCCACAGTTAGTTGCACATGGATAGTCTCTGATGCTTCGTGCTGTGCCACCAACCTGGAGGTGTGGGTATCTTTGACGAATATTGATACTCCCCCTCCTTTTGTGGTTCGGTCCAAGTTTTGGGGCCGAAAAGCATGGTATGAGGTATAACCTGGTAGTGCTGGGGTGCTCTCGGGAGCCTTGAACCAGGTTTCTGTTACTGCACAGATATCGATGTTCTCCATGCTAAGGAGAGTTTCGAGTGCATGCATCTTGAGGTTTAGACTTCTGGCGTTGAGTAGTATTACTCTTAGTTTCTTATCCCTTGTGATACCTATGGAGGTGGGTTTGTCTTTTGAGCCTTGCCTAAAAAAGGCACTATGGGGGTAGCAAGAGCCTTTGCCAATATCCGAAAGCCCAGGGGTGACAGGTGCAAGCCATCCCTAGCGAAGCATCATGGCTTGTCGAGCATGTCATCCCAGGCTGACAGGCATTGGATCCCCTTTGAATGACACCAACACTTAAGCCAATTGTTGAAATTGATCATCTTGTCTTCATATCGTGGCATCATTCTTGGTGAGGGTAAGATGCTACTCAAGGTCAGGGTCATACCGGCCTGGGCTACATGCTCAGAGAGCTCCTCTATGTCTCTTTTCATGTAGCCCAGGGAGGTACGTCTCAGGTCATTCACACCAGCATGGACAATGACTGAGTCATATTTTTACTTGCCTTGGAGTGACCTGAGTGCTTGTGTTATGTGGCGGATCCTAGCGCCCGACAGGCAGCTCACCATGACCTTCTCCTTGTTCAGCCTGGTGAGTGGGACGTCAGTGTGCCTGACGATAGAGTCATCTATTACAAGTGTATCAGGTGTGTTATTTAGCCTTAAGGGCTGTGACTGTTCGGCACACTGGCTTTGTTAGCTATGTGTTGCACGTGTTTTGTTTTGGGGTAGCTTAGAATCAGGCTATTTATCAATCATTACAACATACTATAGGTTTTCTGGGCATACCAGGGCAACTTTGCATAGCAGCAACAATGTTATATGCTGAGAGGGAGTGGGAACCCCCCCACACATGCAGTAAGTCATTTCTAGATGCAAGAGATAAGGCAGTCCTTAGATATATACATGATGCCATATTAACTAAGATTTTGGAAGCTCTGCAATAGTTTGCACTTTGTGCATATATTATATATATATATATATATATATATATATATATATATATATATATATATATAAAATACATACATGTATATTATTATGTATATAATATACATATATATATATGTTTACTGGTGTCAGGATTATTTAATGAACTGATTCATAATCATTACTACTCAGGTTCAAATAACCGAGGCAAATCTTCAAAGAATAAATAGTCTTTCAACCTGGTGGTGCAGTGGTTAAAGTTGTCAATTCATAACAAAAGGTTCTCCAGTTTGATTTTCAGCTGGGGTTCTGTCTGTGCAGATTCTGCATATCCTCCCTGTGTTTATCTGTTTTTCCTCCCACATTCCAAAGACATGCAACTGGAGTGTTTCTCCATGGGCCTCTCCTGAAACTAGGCACTGTCCTAGTTAGACTTTCCCGGTCAACAAATGTTACATAAATAAATAAACTGTGTTACGTTATTAGACAACAACTTTTAATTGCTATATTTAAATCTAGTGCTAGTAAAACATACAAAAGAATGATTACAATATCAGAGGGGCATTTGATACTCAGTATCAGGAATAAATGTTCACCTTTTTAAATTCTAATGTCAAAAGTAGCTGTATTGTAAACACCGTATTTCTAAAGTTGCTATGTTTTGCAATGTTTTGTAGCTGGAAATATGATAAGATCTCTGCCTCAAAGTGCCTGGGCACAATTTCTGGAGACACAAAGTTTGCAAGTTCTCCCTTGGTGCACATAGTTTTTCCAGGTACTCTGCATGCTGTTTGAATGACTGCACTATGTTTTCTATGTTTATATATTCATATATATATATATATATATATTTAGATATATGTATACACACACACACACACACACACACACACATACATATGCATCTATATATATATATATATATATATATATATATATATATATATATATATATATAAATATATGTGTGTGTGTGTGTGTGTGTGTGTGTGTGTGTGTATATATATATATATATATATATATATATATGTGTGTGTGTGTGTGTGTGTGTGTGTGTGTGTGTGTGTTTATATATTTATATATATATATATATATATATGTATGTGTGTGTGTGTGAGTGTATATATATATATATATATATATATATATATATATATATATATATATATATATATATATATATGTATATGTGTGTGTGTGCGTGTGTATATATATATAGCTATATATTCATATAGCTATTATATAGCTGTAATGTTTAAGAATACCCTGAATATCATTAGGAATCCATTGCAACCTTCTAAAATCTCTAACTTAGAACTTATTGCCCTAAAGATATGCCTAAACACTCAAAAATGCATCAACCTCATTGTAATCTATATCCCACCAGGGAAGAACACAGAAAACCTGGAGCAAACCCTATGCTGGTTAGCCACTAGTTACCCACAAGAAACCATAGTACTTGGGGACGTTAATATAGACTGGTCCCACTGTTCTACCCATATAACCCCACATCCTATTAACCTACATGGTTTTTCTCAAAATATCCTATCCCCAACTAGAATTGGCAATACTCTCCAAAAAGAAAGCACCATTGATTGGATCCTTACCAATAAAGATTCAAACAACTATACCTCAGGGACCCTTCGCAACGACCTCAGCGACCACCTAATCACCTATATTATTAAACATAAATGCCCACCTTCCAACCCCCCCTTATATAGGCTAATCAGAAACAAAAAGAAATTTGACCCACAACTATTCCTTGCAGACCTAAAGTCCTGCAACTGGTCCATTTTAAAAACTCTACCCCTCCAGGAGAGCGTTTCCCACTTCAATGACACATTCCTTAAGATACTTGACTCACATGCCCCAAATAGACAAATCAGATCCAAAGTACGGATAGCACCTTGGCTAACCAGAGAAACCAAAACCAAAATTAAACTCCGTGACCAGGCCTGGGATAAATGGAGAGCCACTAAAACCCCCCAAGATCGCATTAAATTTCAACAGCTTAGAAACACTACTAAAACAGCCATTACCCAGGACAAAAAACAATACTTCTGCCACCTCCAGAATAAACACCAGAACAACCCAAAGAAGTTCTGGGCAGGATTTAACAACCTCCTCCACCCAGGTAAATCTACTACCCCAACCCCTGAGAAACTTATTGGGAAAGATCTGGAAGACATAGCCAACACCTTTAACTCCTTCTTCACTGAGACTATCCAGTCACTAGCTAGTCAACTAACTTCCACTGCCTCACCTGCCACTGAATCTCATGACGCTGCTCCTACCTCCTTTAACTTAAAGCCAGTGTCTACCTCCTATATTCGTACCCTCTTAAAAAAATTCAAACCAACCACCCTAGCGGCTGATCACCTCCCAGCGGAATACTTACAAATTGCATCCGATATTATCGCCTATCCCATATCAATACTGATCAATAGAACTATAACTGAAGCTACCATTCCCTCTATTTGGAAGATTTCTTATATCATCCCTCTTCACAAAGGAGATACCTCCACTGAAACATCCAACTACAGACCAATAGCAATACTGTCCCCAATAGCGAAAATTATGGAAAGATGTGTTCACAAACAACTCCTTCACTACCTAACCCTTAATCGTCTCTTGTCTAACTCCCAGCATGGCTTTCGCCCCCACCACAGTACAACTACTGCCCTCCTTTCCTTTGTTGACTCCATTAATAACAACCGTAATAACAAACTGATATCATCCGCCCTCTTTCTTGATCTATCAAAAGCGTTCGATATGGTCAATCACCAGCTTCTACTTAACACCCTGGAAAGCCTACATCTGAACAACCCAGCACTAAGCTGGTTTAAGGCTTACCTCACTGGTAGGCAACAAGCTGTACAGTGGCAAAACAGACTATCTGACCTGCTCCCCAACACCATCGGTGTTCCTCAGGGCTCTATACTTGGTCCTCTCCTGTTTTCCATCTTCATAAACGACCTTCACTCAGTCATCCCTAAATCCACCTGCATTCAATATGCAGACGACTCCACCCTAATCTGTTCAGACGTCTCCCTCTCGAAACTCCAAACAACTACTCAACTCTGTTTTACTTTAGTAGAAAAATGGTTCACCGACTTGAAACTCATACTCAATCCAACAAAAACCAAACTACTACTATTTTTCCCCAACGTATTCACACCCCTAGGAAAAGAACTTCCAAATACTAACAATATGACCTTTCATGTTAAATCCATCAATGGGACCATCATAGTCCCTGTCACCAGTACCAAACTACTAGGTGTTACTATTGACCATAAGCTTAAATTTGACATACACATTAGCCAAACCGTTAAATCTGTAAACAAGAAACTTGGATCCATGTACAGAATAAAAAACTTTTTAACCCCTACTGCCAAATTAACTATTGCCCGCACCCATCTCCTCTCCACCCTCCTGTATGCCTCCCCAGTTCTCTCTTTCCTCAATAAACGTGAACTTAACATGCTCTCTGTTGCCTATAATCACATTGCTAGATTCATAACAGGTTCCCCTTATCGCACTCACCATTGCCTTAACCTAAAGAAACTTGGCTGGTTGGAACTGCCCAATCTTCTCAAACTTAACCAACTCACTGAAGCCTTTAAAATAATCAACCAACCGGATAGAACTCCCTCACTGTGCAGTATTCTGACCCCCTACTCCAACCTTAACTGCCTTCGATCATTAAATAGCGTTCAGATATTAACCATTAAATCTAAGAACTCGGGTGGTGATGCCCTCTACGCCAACTCCATTGGAAAGCCTTGGAATTCCCTCCCAAACTACCTAAGACTCATGACCTCGCATAATCAGTTCAAAAATAATCTCAAAGAATATCTCAAGTCACACTGGCTATGCCCCTGTTCGGAACCAGACTAACTTATATATCTCATAACATCCTAGTCCCATACCACCTTAGTCTCATCCCTTTCTCAGATTATTATAATCTCTCGACCTCACAATGTAACCTGGTAATTCTTGTTCTAGACTATCTTCACTTAGTATATGCCATATAACTAGTATGTATAACCTGCTGTTTTTCTATTATGTTTATATAAAACCTATGTTAATCCTATTTTTTATTCTATGTAAATGTAACATGTATTCTCATTATGTTGGAGCTTTTCTCCCCGGGCCTCTACTGAAAAAGGATATGTATCCAGCTAGACTAGCCCGGTCAACAAATGTAAAATAAATAAATATATATATATATATATATATATATATATATATATATATTTTTTTAGCAAACATTTAACGTAAACTTGTACAATGTTACATTAGCCACATGTACCAGTGTAGCATTTGAACTAGTGATGCCCTCAGGATTCTTCAATCTTCAGTGAGAGAAAAGATAGACCACCAAATGACATTTGTACATTTCAGTTTTAGTATTTTTATTGTGACTTACACCAGTCATTGTGACTTAAATGCTGTGGAGCATAAGCATTCAACATTCACACCACTTAAAATTTTGCCAAATCTTTATAGACATTCAAAAACTTCAAAACATCTTCTCTTTCTTAATTATGACCAACCTGTCATTCAATTTAATATACACTTGGCATCAATAAAGAATGTGTTTCATCTTAAAGTTTTTCTTTTTTTTTTGTGGGTTCTGGTGTTGAGCTTTGCTACTTTTTCATCTCGTGTTCTGTTTGTATAATCGCTATTTGATCTCTGGATAGTTGTCTGTTTGTATCATTATTATTCATAGATTCATAGGCAAGAACTAGGATTGCTGCCATTGCGAGCCATTTTAAACCCAGCCAGTTTCCCTTTTTTTCGTTTTTGCTTGAAATGACCTATTCCATTTTGTTAAAGATTGTCCTTACCCATTCCATGTTTGATAATTATATACTACCCTAATGAGAATAACTGGGTCATACAACAGATAATTTGAGGGCACCTATGCATGGGTTGAAGAATTTAGGAGTTACCTCTACACACTCACACACACTTATAAATACATATATACAGTATACAGACACACACGCATACATACATATATATATATATATATATATATATATATATATATATACACACATACACACACACACACACACGTATATATCTATATATATATATATATATATATATATATATATATATATATATATATGTGCACATATGTTTAAATAATGTCAGACCCTAGCTGCATATAAATCAACAGTATGTAATTTTTGCTTTCTACTAAATTCTGTTCTTCCTATAATTGCTTAGAACCTGTCAGGAATGTTACAAGTTAAATTCTTTCATTGCTATTGTCAAATGCATATATGATGGAGTATTTAATATTTTTGTAAGAAAAGCAAATTATCTGTGGGATTCAGGAACAATCATGTAGGCATCGTGGAAAGCTTATAAGATGTTTACATGCTCTTCCGATGAACAGCAGAACTAATCACATATGCATGCTGCTCATAACGCCTACACGAATGCAGGCAAGTTTTTGTTGCCAGCAACAGCATTGCTGGCCAGGAAAATGTGTTGAACAGCATGAGCACATACAGTAAACAAACAGGCTTGCCTATGGGCAAACCTTTTAAGTGTGTTTGCATGCACAGACAGCATGAAGAGTTGCATAAGGCAAATAATACATGCTGTACACAGACAGGGAAAATATGCTGAGTGCACTGTGCCCATAAATGAAACATGAATACAGTAATAAGGAATGGGTGACGTGAAATGGCAAGGGCAACTACAACACATGGGTTACCAGACAGAAAAATTGTACTGAGGACACTGTGCACAGAAATCACAGAGATATATACCCTGTTCAAATTATAATATGATAACTGATGTGAAGGTACTTATGTTAAAAAGACAAATTTGTAATAATAAAATTTTGCAATACGTATATCAGAAAAATTAATGGTAATCACATTTCCTGAGCAAATGCAGGTAAATAAAAGCAGACATGATGTGACCATTACAGAAATTTACATTGTAACATAAGGAAATTGCATGACATATGAATGTCATTGACATGCTGAGTTCAGATGACAGTTTGCAAGGACAGTACATACATTATGGGATATTTGCACAGTGTGCGTTTTGTTAGTATAACATGCGGGAAAATAGGCATGGCTCAGAAGCCGCATTCTCCTTTTGCAAGGATCAAACCCATCCCATCAATGTCAGTACAGACCTGTGTATTAATCAATTATGCCACAGAAATAGATATAACACATGTACAAGGAGGCTCACTCTTCAAAGGTATTATGCACCTTAATTTTCGAATGGTTCTGCGTCCCATATGTCGGAGTGAATGGTGTAACGAAAGTGGGAGCTGAGTGTGACATACGGAATACCCTTGCATAAGGCAATCCTGCCTGACACAGTTATTGTGCAAACACATAAGAAGAGATGCAATCTTCACTTTATGATGCATTATTTCCGATGGCTGTATATTGTTATCATCTGCCACAGGAGTTAGCAAGGAGTATTCTGACAAAAAAATTAAGTTAATGAGTGAACTAAAAAAGGATCTCTTAAAATTAATGTGATATTAGCACATCGGACTCTATCTCTTTTCTTTTGGCTTTTCCTGGTTAGGGGTCGCCACAGTGGAACTCCACTGCGCTATTGATTGGCAGTGGATTTTTACAGTGCCATGTTGCCAGCCCAATGCCTGGCCTTCATAGAAGGCACAACCGTTCATGCACGCACCTACCTGCATGTCTTTAGATATCACTCGATGGCAGGGAGGACATGCAGACTCCACACAGAAGGTGGTCCAGACGAGAATCGAATGGGAGAACCTCTTGCTGAGAGGCAACAATGTTAACCGCTGCACCACGGCAAAGAAAGAATGATGGCAATTAAGTTAGTGTGCTCAGGTGCACAAAATTGATGTCAGTGCTGTATCAATGTTCCTTGGTCAAGGAAGGTTTTTCTGTATATCTGAACACATGCCACCCAAGAACTGGAGCACACTCGTGTATACCACACTACTTAATACATGTGCCAAAGTAGCACTCTCACCATTATATTGGCAGAACAAATGTCTACTGCCATGAAATCCATAACTACATTCACGTGTGTTTGTGCAACTTATCAAGGGAAAAGACTGATGTGATGTGATGGTTGTTGTGTGATGTTAGTATGTTTGTACAAAGTGAATCCCTATGCTAGAATTGAACCTCAAGCTGTATAATTCTTCAAAATTACAATATGGCTAGTAATCACAATCACAACAGTGGAACTGTTACCACAACTCCTGAACCCGACCTATGTGAAGTCACTGAATTACCTGTATTTTATTTGCCCGAATTTTATCTGCTAAAATTTATGGGGGAAGCCTGTGCCACATTATATGCACAAAATAGATTTGGGGATATGTCTTTCCTGCAGAGCAGTTAAGAACAAAAATGCATATATTCACTCAATGCTGGTTTTGCCAAAGTACTGATAAAATCAACACTATAGTGGGATCACTCAATGTTCCATGGTATAAGTACATCACCAATTATCATAGCTGTGATTATGTGAAAGCATTTCATCATATGTATGAATCAAGGAGTATGTGTCTCTGTAATTAGCTAGAAAGAATCCTGCTGTATGTCAGACAATACCTGATGCTAGGTATACCCAAATACACCTGTAGCCTCCTGCTGTTGTGACTGTGATAGCAGAACAACAGCTATGTCCAGTGTGGATATAATCCAGTATTGGAACACATCTCTTATGTAGGCAACAACATACATTATATTATCTCATGTCCTTAGTGGTGAGACGTTATCTCACTACAACTGTGATGGAATGACAATCTATTCAAATGACAGAATCAGTTTTAAATACAGCCTTTCCAAAGGAAATGTAGAATAAACTCTTTTAACAGGAAACAACATCTACAGATGAACATAGCACATGGGGGGTGCCAATACTGTTAAGAACACGTACACTGACTCTAAGCATTGTTGTGATTTCACAGGTTAGTGAAGGCTTGCTGAAGCACAAACAACTAATGATCTATTTGATAACTATAAAACTGCAAATTTCAATGGAACACATCACCAGTGTTTATTACCTTCATGATACCACTAAAGGTGGTTGCACAGCACAAGCACACTGTATAGATATACCACATGTATGCATTTACAGCCTGTTTTGCACAATAAAAGGAAGAAACACCCGCTCACAAACAATAGGCATTCATATTATCGAATTCTCTAGCTTTGTACTGTCACATTCTACAAACAAGTATATTATACACATGTGCCACAGAAGAAATCTGATTGCAGATGTACCACACTGCTTCTTTGGAAGGATGGCATAAACTGTTTTATGCAAAGGAGATGTGTCTGCAGTTTGAAATGATGTCAGTATTAACAGGTGTAAGATACTCCTGCATCCATTTGCATTCACAAATACAATGAAGAGATTCTCACTGCTGTATCCAAACTCCCCACTTAAAGACTGATACAATCTACAGAGAAGTGTATTATGTGGATGCACTACACAAGAAAATTGATTGCATGTGAGCCACACTGCATCTTTGAAAGGATGACATATACTGTGCCATGCAAAGAAGAGGTGTGTGCAAAAATGACTTCTACAGCTCTGTGCAATTCTAAACATTGTCAGTACTAACAGGTGTAAGATACTCCTGCATCCATTTGCATTCACACACAATTGGCAGAGTCACATGCTGTATTAGAACTCCCTACCAATTAACTGAGACAATGTACAAACAAGTGTTTTACATGCACATGCCACAGGAGATGTGTGTATGTGTTTAGGGACAGAGTGAAAAGGGGATGTGGGATCGATCTGACTATGTAAATGCTTCTCATGAGTGGACATCAAATGAATATGCCTGTTGAATTAATCCTCCAGGAATGCAATGGACTCACAATCACACAGACAAGTTGAATGTTGTGAGATTAAAATCCACTACCTATTTATACATCTAGCGGGCACAGTACTTAAAACAAATGCCAAAGAAGAAGTCTGATTTTGATAGTGTGAGAATGCACTTTATAAATGATGACATCAGAGTTGTGATGCTGAGAAGATGACAGGAGAAGTGTCTGACAGTGTTGCAGACTCACCCTGCAATGTAAAATTTACTCCAGGCTACTATTTTATTGAGGCCAACAGTAGCTAAGGTCATATTTATACAACTCCATACCCACAAACAAGTTGATTGCTGTGAAATTAGAACCCCCTACTTACTTAGCTATGCAGTCTAGTGGGCATAGCATATAGTGCAAGTGTCAATGCAGAAATCTGATTTTGATCATGTGAGAGTACAATTTATAGAGGATGATATCAGTGTTGTGTTTCAGACAAGATTATGATGTGAGAAGGGTCTGACATTAATGTGGACACACCCTGCAGTGTAAAATTAACTCCAGGATAATATTTTATTGTAGACAGTGTTAGTGACGGTCATAGCTACATGATTCTATACACATATGAAAAAGTTGACTGAGGTGAAATTAGAACCCCCTACCTATCTAAATGTGCAATCTAGAAGACACAGTGCTTAACACAGACACCGCAACAGAAGTGAAAGTGCACTTTATAGCACATGATATCAGTGTAGTGCTGTAGAGAAGATAATGTTGGGAGTAGGGTATGACACTGATGTGAACTCACTACAGTGTAAAAGTTACTCCAGATTATTACTTTATTGTGAACAGCAGTAGTTATGGTCATATTTACATGACTCCATACACACAGACACACACAAAAGTTGATTGCAATGAGTTTGGAACAACATGTCAATTTATTGACAAAATCTAGAGGACACAGTACTTAATTTGAGTGCCACTACAGAAGTTTTTTGCATGGTGCAGTGTAGATAGGAATAGCATCTCATTTTGTGTCAAAGAAGATATTGTGATGTTGAAGGTTTTGTACAAATCCCTATTTGTTGTTATGATGGAGCAAGTGCAATGCTATGATCAATAATACATACATACTGCTGACTTATGTCGGCTATGTTGTCATTAATGTATACTGCAGAACTGAAAATGACATGTATCAACCTGACTTGTGCATATGAGACACACACATTTATGCAATGCAGGATGGACAAAGAATCATTCATGGATCATCAGGTTATGACAATGGTATGTAAGCCTTAACGAATGGCACTGATATTAGCAATGGAAGGTGCTCATGCGTGGAAATGTGGACTGTGATTACCAAGCAATACCAAACAATACTTAATGTTCCAGTGCACAAGGGATTAAAAATGATGAGTTATGTGCATCAAGGCTGTATGTAGTTGTATATCATTTGTGTCAGTACTGCGGTGCAATCCCAACTGTCCAGAATGAAGTGGTCAGTCAGCCATACAATTCACTGCATTTCACATGAGTACATTAAACAACTTCCATAAAATGGAGTGATATAACCCAGTAGCAATACTTATTTTTGTGCCAAATCTACTTCAAAAGCCCAAGGCTTAGAAACATATTTGGTCGGATGTTGGCAAAGTGTTAGTGCATGCATGATTATACTTTGATGTGTTGAACTTCGACTGTGAAGTACCAGTGTTTAATGGTGTTCAGTGTTGCTCCCTGTCAACCTTTGCACAAATAAGATTCACAGTGGAAATGCGGTCATTCAGATTACATGTACAACAGATTTGTTTTATATTAACAAGTTACACATATATGCTTCACATGTTTTATTATACTTTTCAATGTTAGCTCCAAAGCTCAGTTCAATAAGGAAGTATTATTCTTGCCTTCCCTATTTGGGTGGCAATATGCTGGGAGCAGAGTTCTCCGTTGAAGTAAAAAGTGACAAACTTTAATTCGGCATGCCTTCTACAGTGCAAACAGGCTTGTTGGCGATGTGCAGCCATCAACATTCTGGCAGTATTTAGTGGAGAAAACTCACCTGCCAATCTAGCTTCCATGTGGCACAAGGGTTAAACTCTCAGAGCTATATAAAACAGCAGAGTTGAATCAGAGTTTGATTCCAGTAGACAGACCATTTTACAAAGAGTGTCAGAATGTGATTTTTATAGAAACTTTTCATCATGACTTGAAGAAAACCTAGGAATAACTATTATAAATATGTTGCCTGGCCATGATGAAGCCTGTTGTGCAAGGTCAAAAGCACTTAGCATGATTTATTGTATTATTTATTTAATATTTATTTATTTTTTTGTCCATTAAATTGGTGCTATTACTGGAAAAGTCTGACTTGGAATGAGACAATTTTCAGCAGAGGCCCAGGGAGAAATGTTCCAGATGCAGGAGGACATGCAGACTCCACACAGATCTTTGTAGATTTCAAAGTTATTATATAGACCCAAATTACCTGCCTTTTATTGTTTGCCTAAATTGCATAAAGGTTTGCAGAACCCTCCTGGTCATCCTATTGTTGGTGGCCATAGATATTTTTTGAACAATATAGGCTTACTTATACATGAATATTTAAAGTCTCATGTTATGAGTTTACAGTCCTACATAAAAGACACTTTTGATTTCTTGGACAAAATACAGGACATTAATTGGAGAAGTGATATGTACTATGTGGCTATGGATGTGAAAAGTTTATACACTAGTATTAGACATCCGGATGGCATTGAAGCCTTGAATTATTTTTTTGGGCAAGTCTCCCCTTTCCTGTTACATAATAGAACTTACACAATTTTGTTGATTAAATATTTTTTTTGTCTTTGATGGATCTGTATACCACCTGTTGCAGGGTACTACCATGATGGCATCTTTTGCCCCCTTCTATGCACATTTGTTCATGACACTTTTTGAGTCTGAATACTTGTATAAGCAGGAGTTTGTGAAAAATAATGTTATTGCCTATTACAGATACATAGATGATTTAATTTTTGTTTGTAAAGGTGGTAGGCATAATGTTATGAATTTTCAGTTGGATTTAGAACAAAATATTTATGGTGTGAAATTTGATGACATACACTGTGGTAGCATGGTTCATTTCCTTGATTTATTTCTAGAAGGTGTTAATGGGTGGGGGCATTAAGACATCAGTACGTAGGAAATCTGCAGATAATTTCCATTTTTTGCATGAGGCTAGTTTTCATCCCTAACATTTGCTGGAAGCCCTACCCTACTTCGAATGCACAGGATTTGTAGTGATTGGGGGGATTTTGTAAGAGAGTGTAGGTACACTTTTTACATGTTAATGGGGTTATAACTACAATGTAGTGAAGAAGTCTTTACAAAGAGTTGCAGCATTTAGACTGGGGTTAAATCAGTGTCAAAATGTCATGTATGGAGAAAGGAATAATATTGATTCTTGCAAAAATCAGATATATTTTGTTTCAGTGTATATTAGCCTGAGCAATAGGATTACTAAAATATTATATAGCTGTTGGAAATTTTTACTTCAGGATGTGGAATTAGAGAGAATAATAGCAAACAGTCCTTGTATTTCCTAAAAAAAGGAAAAAGTTTGAAAGATTTTTTTTGGTTTCTAGCTATTTCTCTATGCCTAATGAGACGCTGCACATAATTCCTGCCATGAGGGTACTCACCCTTGTGGTGGTTGCTCTATATGTTTCTGTGTTACAAATTTTAAGAAAATAAATGGTATTAAGTTTTCTCCTGGTGGTAGCTTTTCATGTAACAGTGAAGGGATAATATATGCTCTCAGCTGCCCTTGTAATTTATTTTACATAGGAGAAAGCAAAATGAAATGTAAAGTAAGAATACAGGAACATATAAGAGATATAATGAATGGTAAAATAGAAAGTAATATTGCAATGCATTTCAAAACAGTTCATAACGCTGATCATTCTTTGTTAAAAGCTTCTGTTTTAGGTCAAGTTTTTATCAAAATTGGGGAAATATGTGACATTAACTTCTTTGTAAATAATCTGTTTATATTTTAAAGTTCAATACCATGTATGCTTAAATTTAGAGATTAATTGGAAACAATTATTATGTAATTGAATAATTGATGAATGGTGTTATATAAAGTCTGTGTAAAGCTATGTGTTTTGTATTACTCCTGGAAGGCTGTAAGCCGAGGCACTAGAGTTTTGAGTTTTTTTATTAAACCTGTGTTTGTGCTGTTGCCAGTTGTGGATTTCTTCTTGCTGCTGTTCAAGTTGTTACATATTGTATACAATGCACGCCTCCATAGTGCAGATATCATTGCTATAACAAAAGATTACCACTGGTGAACCCCTCACACAGGTTCGGATTGAGTACGTTTATGACTGACAATGTGCAGATAGATTATCTTACACATTTGTTCATATAATACAGGTTCCACACTTACCTTGACATGACTGCAGTTATGAGTTATGTACTTTGCAGCTTTCTTTCTCTGATGCTCTCCATACACATACATAATCTAGGCAGGCAAACATGAGTAAGTACAGCCTGTGTACATTGGATCTCACAACTTAATATCTGTATATGCTAAGGTTGTTATGTATATTCCTTTGCTGTTGAGTGTGTCCTATCATTTGCCATTTAGCCATGGCAAGGGCATATTGTGCACATCTATGTCTGACTGCTACCTCTGCAGCTGGAGGTTCTTCCTCAGAATCCTTGCCTGAGTGTGCTCCAGGTTCTGGTCCATGCTGTGCTACAGCAATGTGCGGTCCTGGACCTTGCTGTAAGTGTTGCAGCTGTTTCCTGAAGATGATATTGTGTAACATGGCAGACTGTGACAATTTCCGTGCAAGTGCCTGGGTCATACAGCAGGGAATAACTTGATGTGTCTAGACAGCAGAATCATGACTTCAGCATGTGAAAAACACACTCTAAGATGTTTCTAGTTTTAACATGGGTATCATTGTATCCTTCTGCTGTGGGTGTGTGCATTTCTGATGGGTGTAATGAACCATGGTTCCAGTGCATAACCTGCATCACCCAACAGATGGCCTTGTGGTAGTTTGGTTTAATGGTTAAGGTGCTTACCTTAGAAACACAAGGTGCAGGGTTTGATTCTCACATGGGGTAATTGGCTAGGCTTAAAATAGCCCCCGAGGACAGTTAGCCTAGTATTAATGTATGAATCTAATAACTCCTAGCAAACTGTGATATGTGCCACATGGGTAAGTCATGATAACTGCCTTGGTTGCCTGCAGAGACACTGAGAATAACTTCTCAGATATGAAAAATAGCCTTGCAATTCATTGAGTGGAACCCCTTTCTGTTATATGTAGTGTTTTTGTTTCTATGTGAGTGCAGTCTATGGCCCCCAAGATTTCATGAAAGTGTGCTACGGTATAAAATTCCTGCATTGTTCTTGCTCTCTCCTCTGGGGTATGTGGAAAATAGATGTACTCCCTTGCATGTTCTAGCATTGGGACATTGGTAAAATTATCTGGAGTCTGAGGCCTTTGACTCCCCCAGTATATACTCTATGGGTCTCAGAAATGTACCAGTAGTTAATATCATTAATGCTACACATACCAGTTTCCACTGTTTCTCCTTAATTTCTCCTGGGTCTGAGGTGGGAGTGTGGCAGAGGTTGCAGAGCTCCTGTAGTGTTTCCCTATCAACCCTGTATCACTCTAAATGTCATGCAGTCCATATGTTAAATGTGGTCTGAACATCCTTCTCCTTGGAAGAGGTCTATCTGCAGCAACAGTAGCAGCATAGATTTGAACCTGTTGCGCATATACATGCAATGGAGCAGCAGCAAAACCTAACATTGCTTTTTTCCGAAGTGTGATGGTGGCTGTATTCCATTAGGTTTTGGTGATCATGGCAAAGGCTACACCATCTCTACATGATTACTTCATAGCTTCCTGAATGGATCTGCCATATTGGATTAGATTGGTTCATTAGCATGTCATTCTGCTGATTATGCTTTCATTAGCATACTGTGCTATTTACCTGTGGCAACTGTACATGACATGTTTGATGAATACAAAATGGTGCCCTATTGTATGCACATTATAATGCAATATGCACATTACAGCAGTGCGGAGAGCAGCCATTCATGAGTCTGGCCCAATATCTAAACCTATTGCCTTTTTTCTATTGAAATATAATTTTCTTTGTTTTCTGTTCAAATGTTTGATACATGGGACTTGATAAGACTACATAACTGAGGTGGCAAAAATATCTGCTCTAACTCTGCAGCTTCTAAATGGAAAGAACTGAAAAAAATAGTCCATAGATGAAATTATTTAAAAAAAAAATGAAATAAGAAAATTCTACTAGATTTGAGTTGGGATGGATTCAAACTTCATTTGCCAACAAGTTTCTATTGCTGGCATTATTTAAAGGAAACATACAATGATCCAATAATCCCCAAATAACTTAAATTGTTGTTTGTAGTGAAGAATGGCCTCTGCTTTAAATTCAGTTTTAGTGACTGATGTGGGATACTTACATATGGACATGTAGAGAGCACTAGAGAAATTTTAAGTCCAGGTTTATTACTGTATTTGAAGTGTAGAACTTATGCCAGTGGATAAAAAATACATAAATAAGAAGTAGATTACAGTAAAACAATGCTTTTGTTAAAAAAAAAAAAGAAAAAAATGCTCAAAACAGTAAATAGGAAGAGGTGGTGAGATCAGGGTGGCACAGTGGTGCAGCGGTTAATGTTGTCATCTCACAGCAAGAGGTTCTCCAGTTTGATTCTTGGCTGGGGTGCCTCCTGTGCAGAGTTTGCATGTTCTCCCTGCTTTTGTGTGGGTTTCCTCCCACATTCAAAAGACATACGACTAGAGTGTTTCTCTCTGGGCCTCCACTGAAAATAGGCTCTGTGGAGCCTAGTTGGACTTTCCTGGTCAACAAATGTTAAATAAATTAGCATATATATGCTTTAAGGAAACTTTTAAAACTGCTTAATTCATGGACTCTCTCAGCCAAAGTGGCATTAGATTACAAATCCTCGGGCCCTGAAATGTAAAGGAATGCTTCCCAGATAATACCTAATGCCTGATGCTGGCTCAAATGCCTGGGGCATGCAAATTCCAAAGAGTGGTATAAATAGTCATGGCAACCATCTTCAAGGTACTGAGTTAGGTAGCAATTCTAAACCGTGCAGCTGTGGATGCATTCCAACTCATTGACAGGTGTATTTATGGCAGACAAAGTTTACTGACTGAAGTACAGTTTTAGTTGTCGTTTAAGACTTACACTATAAATTGGTAAGATGGATAAAGGAAGGGCATGAGGATAGAAAAAACAGTAGCAGCAAGCTTTACAAGAGGCCTACTCCTGGTTCATAAAAAGAAAAATATAGACGAATGACATGTTTATTCTATGCACTTATTTACTTTTGTTATGATGATTTATTTTGGCTAGGACAAAACATGGACCCCAGTGGTAGAGCACAATAACATATTTAAAATTAAATGAATATAGTTAAAAAGGAAAAGTAAGTATAAAAATAGCAATGCATCTATTTCACAATTTTCTTTGAAAGGGTAGACACTCCTTATTTTGAAATCTATAATTGTCATATAAAATGATATGGTTTTGTAAAATGAGATACTTCAATGCTACCAGATAACACATGACACCAGATTATTATAGCTAGACAGCAAATTCAATTATATTCTGAGTAAAACCCCAAACAAGTGTACAGTCTGAGTATTTGTGATGAATGGGATTCCCTGTACAACACTTATATGAAATTACTAAGGAGGATAACTGTGAAAACTGCTGATGTGTAAGATGGATGTTATATGAATGACAGTCTAGACAAATCATAGGAGATAGCAGGATTGCTGCATGTGTCTGGAGATCCTTCATTAAAGAACCTTGATAAAAGGAAGGACTGCACAGTACAGTAGCATGCAGTTGTGCGACTACTGAACTGACCTGAAAACCTTGCCATATGAAAGTCTTTTTAAGAGTATCTTATGCCTGCAGAAGAATTCTGCAGACATTACCAGGCTTTTGTTTGTTAATACTCTTTGACTGCTAAAGTATTTCATACATATCTTACTCCACAGCAAAATCTTCTAGTATGACATCTCCCTATGCAGCCGATTCCATTCTGTTGTCACATTTTGTCTCATACTTTTATATGACATTTAAATCTATTAATATTGTTGGATTACAACAAAAAAAAAAGGTTATTAATTTGCTCCAAGTAGTGTTAAGAAGTCCTCAAAATAATCACTCTCATAATCAACAAGTACTGAAACAAACTTTTTCTGTAGCAATCACTAAAAGATTCCATGGGCATGAGATTTTCAGAAAAGGGGAAGCAGCAAATTCCATAGAAATAAATGGAATTTATAGGAATAATGCATGCAGAATAATGTTCAGGAGGAGATAGGAAAGGCAGTAACTGATTGATTTATGTCATATTGGACTAAAAGACAGTTGTAAAGAAAGAAGATGTAAAGTTTAATGTGTGTAAATGGAAAAATGCTTATATGGTTTATTTTGTTTTCTAATGTATGTGTGTTTATATCTTCAATGAAAATGTAATAAAGGGGTTACTAAAAGAAGCTTACAAAGGGCATATTTTCACCTGTATTCATATATGTCACCTTCAGAACTTAATTTATTTTTTTTCATGACTATTATCCCAGGTCCTAATAACAGGTGAACATAGCGCCACATCCCTTGTATGTATTTAGTGAACATTTTTTAACTGTGCAGGCAGATCGTATTTTCTTGAAACTGCTGTGCTCTTCCTCCTAATAGGTAAGCTTGCAAATACTAGAAATGTAGAAGAGGTAATATATTTTCAGCATACACACAGGATTAAAAATGCTTCCTTAGAAACTGTTTTTGCTTCAGTGTGTATAAACTTGCATTGCCCACCCAGGATGGACCTTAGGAATCTTGCAGGAGGTTATATATTTATTATTATGCTACGTCCTAGCAAATTCACTGATGTGCATTTATACCTAACTTAACCTTCCATATCAAGTTGTGCTTGAATGGTATCTTATTTTAGGTCACATTGACTTGCTCCTCCTGTTATTGCATAATCACGACATTTGTCCAAGTGTTTGAAAATAAAACTGAAATGACTTAAGAGGTTGGAACAGTTTTTTTCTTACTGACTTTACCATTCTGCATAATTGGATTTTAAATCTCCAGGGATAATCTCATTAAAATTTAATAATTAGGTAATGAATAAGTGATATTTCCTGCAAGAGCCCACTATGAAGGTCATTCATATATTTTCCTTATTTACATTAAGCTGGTGCTTAAAGAAGTGATTGCAACAGAAAGATGTATTTTAACAGTAAGTATGAGATAAAGCCTTTTTATGAAATGTATTTCAGGTTGTCTGTCATGCTTTTCAGCAGCATGTTGCCAAAGATTAGAATTTACCTATGGCTCCATCATTACTTTCATGAACCTCAGTATTAGTGTCTACATCATATGAAAGATTTACGGCATAACACCGAGAAACAATGTCATACTCCCTGGTCTGAGACTTTCATAGTGGCATATATATATTTTTTGAAATTAGTGGTTACCTTTGCTTATATTTCACAAGTTTACAAGCAAACTTGGGAAAAAGTTGAAAAAGACTGCAGACTATTCCAGATTGTGCTAAAAGTAACATAATTCTGTCTCATGTGTTATGCTATCCTAGCATGGTAGGGTCACTGATTCCAGAAAAATAATTTGTTATAACACCATGTGACATATATACAGGATCTAATTCAAACAGAATCTAGTGAATTAAATAGTCATTTGATAGAACTAAGTAGTAATTTGAAAGAACTACTGACTCCTATCAGGAAGTAATGAAAAACACTTACGTGCAGTTTATTTTGCATTATGTATTATTATGGATCTCAAACAAGGACTTTCAATCTCCAAACACTTGACCCCACCCAGTTCAGATTTGGCAAGTGCAGATCTTGCCTGATGAACCTGGTTGATCTCTTTGAGACTGTCACCTAGGCCCTGGATGAGGCAAAGTCAGTACATACAGCTTACCTTAACTTGGCCAAGGCCTTTGACACAATCCCCCACTCAGGCATCATAGAAAAGCTAACACAACTTGGTGTTAATCCCTATCTCATCAGATGGGTGGCCAACTGGCTCACCGACAGGACCCTCAAAGTCAAAACAGACACCTCCACCTCTGATAGTGGACCTGTCACTAGTGGAACACCCCAGGGATCCGTCCTGGGACTCCTACTGTTTGGCATGTATTTCTCAGAGGTCCAGGTAAAGACAAAAGGCCTGTGACTGACCAACTTTGTGGATGACTGTAAGTTGGGTGCTGTCATTGACTCCCCAAATGGTGTTAAGAGGGTCTCACAGCAGCAAATGATGGGTGCCAAAGTCATGGCCTCAAGCTAAATGCAAAAAAAAATATCATCATACCATTTGGTAAAAACACGACTCCTACTGATTACCCCATCAATGGCAACCCCCTAAGAACACAACATGTGGTGAGAGACCTGGGCACTCAGGTTGATAACAACCTCACATTCAACCATCATGTAGTGGCAGTGGTCAGAAAAGCCTTTAAGTTGGTTCATCTCATACGTAAAGGGATTGCATCCAGAAAAAAGGGGGTTATTACCTCTCTATACTCCTCCCTCATTAGACCAATAATTGAGTATAGCGTCCCATTTGCGATGTACCTCTCCAAACATCTGCACCAACTGGAAAGGCCACTGAAATACCTCACAAACAGAATCCATGGCATCCAACACCTGTCCTATGCAGACAGGCTCAAATCACTATCACTCTACTTGGTATCATACAGATTGATCAGGGGTGATCTGGGTCTCACCTACAAGGCAATCTCAGACCCTGCCATACTAGATATGCTCCATATCCATAAGTCAAACTCCTCACACACTACCCACTCAAAAGTCCTGAATCTAATATGCAACATCAACAAAACCTGGTGGAGAGACAGGTTTGTCTTCCAAAGGCTGCCCATCTCTGGATAGACTTCCTATACACGTCAAACAGAGCACTTCACTAACCCTATTCAAGTGCAGCTTTGATGAGTGGATGGGAAACCACAAATTTGTCCCAGGGGTTTCACCTGTATCACTCATTGACAGGGGTGGTAGGTGCTGGTTTCTTTTTGGGGATAAACTCTTGGCTAGGCATGTAAGGCCCCCAGGGCCATTAGCCTAGTAAACTCCTATGATCCTATTATAGGTTCATAGGTATGTACTAGGATAATGGCCCTGGAGCCTTTACAAGCCTAACCCATAGAAGTGCCCTGGCATCATGCTGCCCGACGTTAGTTACCAGTGCCTTTATCAAGTACAGCCACTGGAGTGATCCCCAGGAAGAACTTTATATTTCCCATCCACTCATCAAGATTTCTCTTGAAGACAGCCAGTGAAGTGTTCTGCTTGACATGTATGGAAAGTCTATTCCAGAGCATGGGAAGTCTCTGGGTTTGAACCTGTTCCTCCAGCATGTTCTGTTGATTGTGGTAATAAGGTTAAGGTCTCTGGAGCATGTGGTGCTGAGGGACTGAGATTTCTTTAGATGTAGCTTTCTAACAGACCTGCGTCAGACATGGCTTTGTAAGTCAAGCAGTGAAAACCTCTTAGTAGATGACAGGAGACAGAGAATATCTGGAGCTTTTTTAATCTGTCCATGTAGGATATGTGTTTAAGGCCTAGGATCCTCTTCATGAGGTACTTGTGTGGCCTTTCCAGCTGTTGCATGTGTCTAGTGAGGTACATGCCAAATGGGGCATTGTACTCTATGATTGGCCTAATGAGGGAAGAGTAGAGAGATGACCTCTTTCTTCCTGGAAGCAAAACCCTTGGTAATGAGATGTGCCACATAGAAGTATTTTCTGACCACAGTGGCAATGTGGAGGTCAAAGGAGAGGTTGCTGTTAGCCTGTGTCCCCAGATCTCTTATAACACCTTCAGTGTTCAGTTGGCGCCCATTGATGTGGTAATTAGTATGAACTGAGTTTTTCCGAAAGGGGATGATGAGATGATGACACATTCTTTGGCATTAATCTTAAGGCCATGGTTTTGACACCAGTTATTGTTCTCAGTGAGGCCCTTATGTAGAATGTCTACATCACTTGGGGAGTTAATAATGGCTCCTAGGTTGCAGTCATCTGTGAACTTGGTCAGCCAGAGTCCTTCTGTGTTGGCCTGCCCTTCCAAGAAGTAGATGCCAAACAGGACAGAACCCAGGATCAATTCCTGTAGGACTCCACTTGTGACTGATAAGCAGTCTGACTTGGAGTCTGCTACTTTCACACTGTGGGTTCTATCTGTGAGCCAATTTGCAACCCTCCTAGTGATATAGGGGTTAATGCATAGTTTGTTGAGTTTATCAATAATTCCTGAGTGAGGAATGGTATCAAAGGCCTTGGCCAGATTGAGGTAGGCTGCCTTTCCCTCATCCAGCTCTTGTGATTGACTCATAGAAGTCAAGCAGGTTGAGCAGGCATGATCTACCTTTCACAAAACCAAATTGTGTGGGATTTAGAGTTTGGAGATTCCCCTATATCCTTGTTAATTAGGTCCATGATGATGGGCTCCATAGCCTTACATATCAGACATGTCAGGCTAATGGGGCAATAATTACCAGGGTCTGTAGTCACTCCCCCTTTATGGAGATGGATGCCTGTAGCAGTGCACCATTCGGTAGGGACAAAGCCTGAGGTGAGGCTGTGATTGAATAGGGCACACAGATCTGGAGGCAGTTTACTTTGTAGTTCATGTAAAGCACATCCAGGGATATTGTCGGGTCCCATGGAAGCTGTATTTTTGGCCTTGGACAATACAGCTTTAACCTGTGCTGCAGTAATGTTGGATGTCTGGCATTCCTCCAGTATTGTGATTGATCCTTTAGGGGGGAGAGAGGAGTAAAGATGGCACTGAATCTGTCAGCCAGTATGTTGGCAATATCTCTTGGCTCAGTATAGGAGGTGGCATTATACAGTAACTCAGAGCAAACCTGGGCATTTCCATGGAGATTCTTGATATAACTATAGAAGGCTTCGTGGTTGTTTTTAGTGTCTGGCGCAATTCTGCCTTCATAGCTGGCTTTAGAGGTTTTGATGAGGGATGTCAACTTTTTGTTGCGGCTAATGAGGGAGTTTTTCCAGTCTTGGGACATCACCTTTTTCTGCAACAGTTTTTTCCTTCTGCTGTAGAGTTTATTAATGGCAGGAGACCACCAGATTGGCTTCCTTTTTTTGGAGGAGAGCGTCTTGGTTCTGTTGGGTGTGGCTAGTTCCATGCATTTATCTATGTGTTCGTACAGTGCACTGGTGTATGATTCGGCAGTCATGCATCTATTTTCCATTAACAAGGGTGCCGTGAAGTTAGCCATCTTTGTTTTTAGGAGCTCAAAGTCAGCTTTGGAGAAGTTTTTCATGGTGGTTACCTTTGCGGGGGGTGTAGGTGAGATGTAGATTTCCATGGTGATTAGTTTGTGGTCGGATCTACCCGGGGAGGAATTGACTACTGGTGTAGAGCAATGGTTACCCTTGATGGTAATAACCAGGTCAAGGATGTTGCTTCCTCTAGTGGGGTTAAGAATGAGCTGGTCCAGGGCATTGGAACTGATGAATTCCAGGAAGTGTTGGGCCAGCGTATTGGTGCACAAGTAGTTTTCTCAGGTGATGGAGGGGTCGCTGAAGTCACCTAGTATGAGAGTGTTGGGCTGGACCCTAATAGTTTCCAGGGTGCTTAGGAATGTTGAGTGAGAGTCTTGGGACATGGTTGGGGACCTATAGGAGGCTATGACCTGAATTGCCATCTTACCACATGTTAGTTATACATGCCTTTTTTGGTACTAAAAGTACCCCTCTTTAAAAATACATGAGCTTTGGTTCTAGTAGTACTATTCAGTTCATTTCCATTGTTAGTATACTCCCTATATGAAATGACAGGGAGAGATTCATGTTGTAGCAAAGTATAATTCAGTGCTAATGCCATAAATTTATGCTGTTTAGAATAAAACTGCAGGTGGCAAAATTAACTGTATTCTCTTGGTAAAATGTAGCCAACATATGAAAAGAAGTGACCTCAAACCGAATGCCACAGCTGGCAGATATGAAACAAAACAGGTTGCCTAAAACAAGAAGAGCACATAAATGATCCCTCTATATAGCTTGATGATACAAGTAGCCATAAAATAAGACCCTAGAGTCATTCTCCCAGAGCTGGTTCTATGGGAAATGGTGACAAATGCAAGATAGCATGCAGCAGCATACAAACAAAATAGGAAACCATACAAGAAAAGCAACAGTAAATGGCAACCATCCATAAAGAGAACAGTAGGCAAAAGTGGATGCAGCAGTATAACTACAAGGCTGCACAGAACAGCACAAAGCATACTCTGGTGAAAGTCTAAAGCATAGAAGGCAGTGGATGACAGATACATAGAAGGGTACAGAGAAAATGGTAACAATTAAATAGGATGTAAAACTGCACAGCTATACAGAAACCAGACACAGAGAATACAGCAAAGGCTTCATCAGAACTCAAAAAGTCTGACAGAACAGTGCTGTATGTGTTACAGGCTTTTAGGCACCACTGTTGGAACAGAATCAAACATTGTACTGTGGCAAAGTAATTCTATGGGGATAGTGCAAATCCACTGACATGCCGTACAGGATCTCTACTGAGCATGTCTCTATGTATACAAGCAGATGAACACATGCAGTGCTGCAGAGTGAAGCAGCCCATTCTATGATATGGACAGAGTGTACACTGCTGCTATGGGATGCATGCTCTATAAACAATCATACATAAGGAGTATAGTTGCTATCTCAGGTGCATATTGTGAATGGCAATGTGTGCATGCAGTATTTGTAAGTAGATGTCAGGGCAGAAGATGCCACATGGAACAAGTAGCCACAGAGATAAAGTCAGCAGATGATATGAGCTGATGGAGAAGAAAGTAAAGTGAAGCAAGTGTGAGGAAGACACATGGAGCCTGTAGGAGCAATATGGTCCTTATAGAACTACTGACCACCAGTAGAAAGTAAGAGCAATAAGCATGCAGAAATGAACATGTTTAGAAAATGGTTCACATAGCAAACGTATTTGCCTGCCTAGTTTATGTATTGTGTTACACGTATAACCAAATGTAACACTGTATTTACTATGTACGTTTAGCATTTGCCTGATGGTAGGAACTGTGAATGAAAATTGTCCTGTTCTTGGCTTCAGTTCACCTTCAGGCATAGCTCTCAATTGTCCAGATTTTTGAAGAATGTCCAGATTTTTGGCTCATATTTTTACTCTTTTCCTCATAAAATGTGTGCATTTTTGGCAAATGACTGGGATGATCTGAGGACTGAGGTCACTAAATAATATATATTTGAGTTTCAGATTTCATATCTATTAGAAAATATATGTTAAAAGAAACCCTGTTACTTTAGCAACTGTCTAGCTTTATTAGAGCAATATTTAAAATATGTCCCTAGTCCCTATTTTGGGGCGTTTGTTACCCCATTTTGTCAGACTTTGTTCAGATTTCTTCCACTAACAAGTTGAGAAGTATGCTTCCAGGTCAACAAAGGAAATAAATAGGCAAGCAACTAAGTAAGTTGATAAATGCATACATAAAAAATAAACATTTATCTTCAGAATAATATTGCATATGATTAGCAAAAGATGAGTGGGATATTATTTGATTGGTTAAGAGAGTTGTGTATGCCCGATTGGATGAGAAATGCTATGGGTATTGCTAATTGATCATGACAAAGAATCACATTACTGGATTGCGTAATATTAGCATGCTGTTTTGTATCTGGTTTTAGTCATAGCATTCTCTATGGATTGGCTGTTAGTGATGCTATGACTGGCTTATAAGATGTGGTCTCTTCAACTTTTATTTGAATATTCATTTCCTGGCATATGTTTTGATTGGTCAAGACAGTGAATACTTAAAGATGATTGGTACTATAGTTTTTAGTTTTAGTTTTCAGCTTTACAGTTTTAACACAATTGTCGTGTCTTTCGGCTTTTCCCGGTTAGGGGATGCCACAGCGGAACTCCGGTCCGCTAATGATTGGCAGTAGATTTTTACGTGCTGGCTTGCCAGGCCTAATGCACAACCTTCAACGAAGGAACACCCATTCACGCATATCGCCACACAGAAGATGCTCTAACTGAGAATCGAACGGGCAAAGTCTAACTGTGAGGCGACAACGCTACCGCAGCACCACCACCGCAGTATACAGTTTTAATACAATAAAATGCTTAATTGCTTAGTTTTTTATTATTTCTGCACATTGGTCATTTTTTTGGTGCAAAATATTGTAATTTTCATTGGATGTTTGATATTTTAAATATATGTTTGTATTAGCTTGTGAACTGATCTGAAGAAGGGTTTTAGATCCTGAAAGCGCTCATCCTTTATTTGTATTTATTCATGAAATAAATGTCTTTTTATGCCTGATACTGTGGTGACCCTGCTGGTTTCTTTACTTTGGTTATTAATTTTTCTACGGTGTGGTTTTGAAGTGGTTGTGTCAGTTATAATTGTGTGTGTGCATGTATGTATATATATATATATATATATATATATATATATATATATATATATATATATATATATATATATATATATATATATATAGAGTTACTTTAACCTCAATTCTGCTTTGATTAGATTTAGTACACTCTTGTATCACATCAGAGATATTTAAATGGTCGATTCAAAACACATATGTTTTCATGCCACTATTACCATACAGTTTTTGTATAATTCCCCCATTTGTAAAGAAAATGAACACTGGCCGGTGAAACTGGATGCAAAGTTTAATTAGCGCTTTTGTCTGTTGTTACACTTGACTTCTTCAGATTAAAACAGGAATTATTCATAAATCACTTCCTTTTAAAGCCAAGCAAAGTCACATGTCATTAAAGAAAAATGCACCTAAAAATCACTGTTGTTTTAGTTATTATACATAGTTAAATTTTACCTTATAAAATGTGTTAAATCCATACTTCTTTATTTACATATAGCCCATCAACCCCCCTTCTAGAAATTAAAATAAAGCACAATCCAAAATACATTTCCACAAAAGTAAATCATGTACTAAAAATAAGGAAATGTTATTGTGCTGCCACAGAAATATACGGTTTACCTTTGAAAGGTTGAAAATCAACCTACCGAACGGCCCTTTGTGCGAACCAGAATGACGAAAATCATCAGTCCGATCTGCACCAAAGTTTGAAAATCAGCAAATCGAATACCAGATTTGCTGATTTTTGAACTTCAATTCGAAAGATATAGCACAATAGTCGCACCCCCACCTCCCTACTTTATTATTCTAACTCTGAGGTCGCACTACAGTGGGGAAAGGGTCCACTTCCCGATCCTCACTATAGTGCAGCTTGCACCAAAAATGCTGAATCTGCAATGAGCAAATGTTACTGCGCATTCGCTCATTGCACATTCAATGCATTTTCTTTTCGGCCTTCCGAGTACTTGAAAAAGTCCTTTGAGACTCTTGAATTTCACACATGTGCATTGTGCACATGTAAAGGTAAACCAAATATACATTTGTGCCCACCTAAAAATAAAGTTCAGCTTTTAATTTTAAATAGCTGGAGAGAGAAACTACATCATTCAGTTTGGGCAGGTTAGTGGCATCCACTCTAAGTTGCCACATAAATTCTTTGAATTCTAGAAACAATTCCTTCAGTCTCCCCCTACTATCAGGTACTACTTGATCGATGGCTACAAATTTAAACTTGTGATCTGGGTTCAAGATAGTATGTGCAGCCAATACATTATTTTCATTACCCTTCCTGATGTCATACAGATGTTGGTAAATAAGAATTTTAAAGGATTTCTTAGTCTTCCCTATGTAAAAACTTTCACAGCCTTGACATAGCGCGACATATACAACATGTGTACTGTTACATTTAAACTTGAAATTTTGTTGAACCGTACCATACCTTGGAATAAAACCTTTTTCTGTTTCTAATACATTGGCACATCGGTTACAGTGTCCACATTTTAACATCTTACCTTTCTTATAGTGTTTATTCCCCTCTTTATTTCTTTCCAAGTCTTTGACACATGCAACTTTTTTGTATATGACACATGATCTGTCACCAACATTTTTAAGGACCTCTTTGTCACTTTTAAATATAAACCAATTATTTTTTTAAAAATCTTTTATGTCATAAAACTGCAAGTTGTACATCAGAATAAAGGCCCTGTTAAACTCGTTTGTGTTCCTTGACCCCACATCAACCTTTTTATTACTGCTGTTGTCCCTTTCCTCTGAGCCTAACAGTGGTAAAAACGTTTTCTTTAACTCTCTTTTCTGTAACTTCACATAAAACCAGTTCAATGAATCTGTTCAGTTATCTCCTCCTTAGTAGCATGCCCCCTTAACTTTTCCCTTTCTTCAATATACATTTCTAAGTCACTCACCATCCATGCTAACAAGACTCATTGGCCCTTAACCAAGGATCTTTTTTAAAAGTCAGGGTACCCACTTTCAAAATGTAGGAGAATGTTAGAATATGTGGGCTTTCTGCAAATGGTGGTAGTAAACTTTTTCAGTGAATCATCTTTGGTTTTAAGGATGTCCAAAAAATTCATTCTATTACTGTGTTTTTCCATAGTAAAGCTCAAAAAAGAAGTGTTCCTATTTAGATATTCAAAAAACTGGTTCAGCTCTAACTCATTTCCTCCACAAAAAATAAGTACATCATCAAGAAATCTTCCATAAAGCAAACATTCTTTAAACCATTGGCAAGTAAACACTTGAGTCAGCTCCCATTGAGCAAGTACAATATTTGAAAACAGGGGGCCGCATGCTGCCCCCATCGCTACACCTGTAGTTTGCTTAAAAATCTGATTCTCAAAAATAATAAAGTTGTTATTGAGCACTGTTTCCATAAGGGTCCTAAACATAAGTATTCTACTATGGCTAAAGTTGGTTTGTTTACTTAGAAAGTCATAGACCATATCAAGTCCTTCTTCATGTGGTATAACGCTAAACAAATCTTTAACGTCTATAGTTACCATAATTAGCTTTTCCCTATATAAATCTTGTTTTATTTTCTTTAAACAGTCCCAGGAATCATTCAATATATGTTTAAATTCTGATAAAATTGTGTTCAAGTGAAAATCAATAAACTTAGCTAAAGTGGTTATTTTTGATGCCTTTGCATCTACAATAGGTCTCAAAGGTGGGTTGCTGGTGCTTTTGTGTATATTAGGGATTACATATATGGTTGGAACTTTAGGATATGTCTGAATTAAATAATTGTATTCCTCCCCAGTTATTTGAAAGCTTAATAATAAATCATTTAATGTAACATCAACATTCTTGTATGCTATATGTAGCTCATTTAATGACACTTCTTCATAACCTTCACCATATAGAATCCCCAGAATCTTCTCAATATACATGCGTTGGTCCATTACCACCAGCCCCCCATCTTTGTCAGGTTTCATAACCCTTATAGACCTCTTTGTTGTTATACTGTGCAAAAGTTTTGTCTCTGCTTCTGTTAAATTAATTAGTCCTTTTTGTCTTTAATAACATTGACCTGATGTCATTACTATATACATTTTCAAATAGTTGAACTGTGGCGTGGGGGTTAAACACACTGCTTCTTTTACAGCTCAGTGGGGGGTTAGTTCATTACCTTGAAAATAACTTAGATTTAATTTTCTTGTATACAATTTCAAATCAAGTAGAAATCTGTCAATCTTGGCATTAGTTGTAGGCACATAATTAATACCTTTTACAAATAATGTTGCCCATTCATTAGTGACAGCCTGACTACTGTAATTGTATATACTAAAGTCTTTGTAGTCATTTTCAATGATAGTACAAGCAACATCATCTGTGTTCGTAATGCAAACAACATATTTTATATTGTCTTCATGATTAAAAACATTTACTGGTACATTCTCCAACCCCTGACCCCCCTCCCCCTCCTGGAATACACAGTTGTCTGTCCATAATAATTGCCACCATTCCTGGTGTTGTTCCAATCCTTGTTGGACACCTGTTGCCTCTGGTTTCAGATACTCTCAGACCTCCTGGGGGGCTCCTCTAAAGGGACAGCCTCCATTTGCTCAGCACTCAAATTGTGAGAATTTTCAAAATGATGCACTTGCTCACCAGTTCCTATCCTATTTGCATACAGTTCAGTCTTATTTGCTGTAAAAACTTTAGGAAGTGGAAAAACAGTACCTGTTTCATATTCATTTTTGTCCCTTGCCAGTTTTTTGGTCTTTTTCTCTCACACCATTAATTTGCCTGTTCACATTAACAACTACCGTTTGGTATTCGTTTTTCTTAGCACTGAAACACAAGTCACTCAAAATATGTTCATTTAATCCATTAACTGTTTTTTTACACTGGCACAGCTTTCTTTCATTGTCCCTTTACCAGTGCTAAACTAGCACTGTTATAAATCTTGCTTTGGTTTGTAACAAAGAGGTTATGGAATGATAGAAAATATACGGACATACCAAAAAAGGGATGGAAGGAGATAGAGTAAGTAAGGCTGCAGCCCTGCAAAGGCACCCACGTTTGTGATGTCTCTGATCTAGTTCTTAAAGGGCTCATTAGACCTTTCCAAGAGATGAACTTATCATGTCACATCTCATCTAATGACATCACCAGCAGAAGTACAAAACAAGTGCTTTGCAGAGGGCTGACCTAACATGAAGACCTCATGGTTGGGGCTTTACTCCTCATCCTTGTTTCATAGTTACATGAACAATGAAGAAAAGGTAGCCATTCATTATGATGTAATTTTAATAGGAATAAACCATGATTACTTCTAAATGTTACTTTATAGGTTCATAGGTTCATAGGTATGTACTAGGCTAATGGCCCTGGAGCCTTTACAAGCCTAGCCCATAGAACTGTCCTGGCATCATGCCACCCAACCTTAGTTCCCAGTGCCTCTGTCGAGTAGAGCCACTGGAGTGATCCCCGGGGTGAATTTTCTATTTCCCATCCACTCATCAAGATTTCTCTTAAAGAGGGCCAGTGAGGTGCTCTGTTTGACATGTATGGCATGTCTATTCCATAGCATGGGCAGTCTTTGGGTTATGAACTTGTCCCTCCAGCATGTTCTGTTGATTGTGGTAATGAGGTTGAGGTCTCTGGAGCATGTGGTGCGGAAGGATTGGGATTTCTTTAGATGTAGCATTTCTAACAGAGCTGGGTCAGACATGGCTTTGTAAGTCCAGCAGAGATCGCCTCTAAGTAGGCGATATGAGACAGAGTATATGTTGGCTTGGTATAGGAGGTGCCATTGTGCAGTAGCTCAGAGCAAATCTGGGTATTGCCATGGAGATTCTTTACATAACTATAGAAGGGTTTGTGGCTTTCTTTACTATCTGCTGCAATTCTGTTTTTATAGCTAGCTTTAGAGGATTTGATGAGGAATCTCAACTTTTTGTTGAGGCTGATAAGGGAGTTTTTCCAGTCTTGGGACTTCACCTTATTCTGCATTAGTTTCTTCCTTCTGTTGTAGAGTTTGTTTATGGCAGGAGACCACCAGATTGGCTTCCTTTTTTTGGAGGATAGCATTTTGGTTCTATTGGGTATGGAAAGATCCATGCATTTGTGTAAATGTTTGTACAGTGCATTGGTGTATGATTTGGCTGTCATGCAACTATTCTCCATTTGCACGGGTGCAGTGAAATTAGCCACCTCTGTTTTCAGGAGCCCAAAATTAGCTTTGGATAAGTTTTTCATTGTGGTTGCCTTTGTGGGAGGTGGGAGGGATGTGGATTTCCAAGGTGATTAGTTTGTGGTTGGATCTAACCAGGGAGGAGTTGACTATTGGTGTAGAGCAACGGTTGCCCATGTTAGTAATGACCAGGCAAGGATGTTACTACCTCTAGTGGGGGTAAGAACAAGCTTGTTCAGGGCATTGGAATTAATGAATTCCGGGAAACATTAGGCAAGTGTATTGGTACATGAGTAGTTTTCACAGTTAATGGAGGGATAGTTGAAGTTGCCTAGTATGAGAGCATTAGGTTGGACCCTGATATTCTCCAATGTGCTTAGGAACATGGAGTGTGAGTCTTGGGACATGGTTGGGGATCTACAGTAGGCTATGACCTATTTATTTATTTACTGATATTTGATTACCACTAAAGTTCAACTGGGTAGAAGCCCATTTTTGGTGGGGGTCTGATGAGAAAAGCTCAAATTATTATAGAACACTTTAAGAGCAATAGATTTACCATCTTCAAAAATAAAACAAAGAAATCTGAAGTTTAAATAATTAAAACAATATAAAAGCATTGGTTATGAATTGATATAAGTTATATGACAATCATTTAATATCTATAGAAATTTCAGGCACTTTGTAGAGAAATTAAAGGTAAGTTAGTCCAATTCGAACAGGAATTGCAATATAAAGTAAGGGAAAAACAGGATAATAGGTTCATAGGTTCATAGGTTGATACTAGGCTATCTGCCCTAGGGATTTATAAGCCTAGCCAGAGTATGTTTGGCTTTCACCACCCTTTTAGATTAGTTGACTGTGCCTTTGTATAGTAGGTCACAGAAGGTAGCCCTTTTAAGGTTTGTTTACTGTACCTCTGTCAAGCAGCGACACAGAAGAGATCCCAGGGGTAAACTTATGATCTCCCATCCATTCGTCAAGATTTTTCTTGAAGAGGGTCAGTGAGGGGCTCTGCCTGACATGGATTGGGATTTTGTTCCAGAGTGAGGGGAGCCTCTGGGATATGAATCTGTCCCTCCAGCATGTCCTATTTATTTCTGTGCTGAGGTTCAGGTCCCTGGAGCATGTAGCTCTAAGGGATTTAGATTTCCTGAGGTGAAGCGCATCCATTAATTCTAGGTTGGACATGGCTTTATACGTCAGACACAGATCGCCTCTGAGTAGGCGGTACGCAACTGAGTAGAGCTAGAGTTTCTTTAGCTGAACTGCATAGGGCATCTGTTTGAGCCCCTTGATCCTCTTGGTGAGATACTTTTGGGGTCTTTCCAGTTGCTGAAGGTGTCGGGTAAGGTACATCCCAAATGGGGCATTGTACTCAATTAGGGGCCTGATAAATGATGAGTAGAGGGGCACAATGACCTCTCTTGATGTAGATGTGAACCCTTTCATGATAAGGTGGGCTATATAGAAGGTCTTTCTAACCACTTTGGCAACGTGATTGTCAAAGGAGAGATTGCTATCTACTTGGGTCCCCAAGTCCCTAATTACTTCTTCCATACTTAATGGATTACCACCTATGTGGTAATTTGTGGGCACTTTGTTTTTTCCAAAGGGGATGACTATGCACTTTTTGGCATTTAGCTTTAGGCCATGGATCTGGCACCAGTTATCCGTCTCTGTGAGACCCTTTTGGAGGATGCTTGTGTCAGTTGGAGAGTCGATTATCGCACCCAGTTTGCACTCATCTGCGAGCTTGGTCAGCCATAGTCCGCCCGTGTTAGCCTGTACCTCGGAGAAATATATACCGAACATGAGAGGTCCCAGGACTGAGCCTTGTGGGACACCACTTGTAACTGGTTTAGAGTCTGACATGGCACCTGCTATTCTGACAGTGTGGGTTCTATCCCTGAGCCAGTTTGCAGCCCATCTTGTGACATAGGGGTTGATATTTAAGCTGGTGAGCTTATTTATGATGCCCGAGTGGGGTATTGCGTCAAAGGCCTTTGCGAGGTCCAGGTAGGCTGTGTGGACTAACTTCCCTTCATCTATGGCTTTGGTAACTGTTTCAAAGAAGTTGACCAGGTTCAAGAGGCAAGATCTGCCCTTAACGAAGCCGAATTGGATAGGATCCAGTGTCTGGACGTTCCCAATGTCTTTGTTTATGATTTCCATGATGATACGTTCCATAGCTTTGCAGACCAGGCTAGTCAGGCTTATAGGGTGATAGTTTCCAGGGTCTGTTGTGGCACCACCTTTGTGGAGTGGGACCACTGTTGCTGTATGCCATTCCTTGGGAACATATCCTGTAGTAAGGCTGAGATTGAACAGTGACTTTATAAGAGGGTTTAGTTCTTCTTGGAGCTCATGTAAGACGCAGCCCGGGACACCATCTGGTCCCATTGATGCTGTGTTTTTAGCTTTGGAGAGGGCAGCTCTCACCTGTGCATCTGTGATCTCAGGAAGGCTACACTCTGTTGGGATAGACATTTGCTCTTTTGGGGGGGAAGGGGGGGGGAGTTTGCACTGAACCTTTCTGCCAGGATGTTGGCAATATCTGTGGGTTCAGTAAATTTTTTGTCATTTTCCACTAACTCAGAGCATATCTGGGAGTTGCCTCCCAGGTTTCTGACATAACTAAAGAAGGCCTTGTGATTATCTTTAGTGTCTTGTGCAATTTTTCTTTCAAAGCTGGCCTTAGAAGATTTTATGAGGGATCGTAGTTTCTTGCTAGTACTCATCAGTAACGCCTTCCCTTTTTGGGATTTTTCTCTGTCATGTAGTAGCTTTCTCCTTCTGTTGTATAGCTTATTTATGGCCGGGGTCCACCAGACAGGTCTCCTGCCTTTGGAGGAGTGAGTCTTGGTTTTATTTGGGATAGCATGCTCCATGCATTCCTGTAGGTGTCCATAGAATGCTTTTGTAACGGATTCTGCATTTTGGGCCATATTGTCCACTGGCCCTGGGGCTTTGAAGGATTCCACCTAAGTTTTGAGTAGTGTGAAGTTTGCTTTTGAGAAGTTCTTCACCGTGGTTTCCTTGGCTGGGGGTGGGGACGGAATATGGATGTCCAGTGAGATTTGTTTATGATCTGATCTTACCAATGAGGGGTATACCTCTGGTGTGGAACATAGAGACCCCATGTTGGTGATGACCAGATCCAGTATGTTTTCCCCTCTTGTGGGAGTGGTGACCAGTTGTTCCATAGCATTTGAGTTTATAAATTCTAGGAACCGTTGGGCTAGGGTGTTTGGGCATGAGTAGTTTTCCCAATCGATGTTTGGGTAGTTGAAGTCACCCAATATAATAGTGTTTGGAGAGACCTTCATATTCTCCAGTGTTCTCAGGAAAGCCAAGTGAGGTTCCTGTGTTTGGGAGGGTGGTCTGTAGCAGGCTACAAACTGAAAGGCAGTTTTGCCCACTGTTAGTTGCACATGGATGGCCTCCGAAGCTTCGTGCAGTGCCACTAGCCTGGAGGTGTGGGTATCTTTGATAAATATGGATACTCCCCCTCCTTTTGTAGTTTGGTCTGAGTTTTGGGGCTGGAAAGCATGGTATGAAGTATAGCCTGGTAGTGCTGGGGTGCTCTCAGGAGCCTTGAACCAGGTTTCTGTTACTGCACAGATATCGATATTCTCCATACTGAGGAGAGTCTTGAGTGCATGCATCTTGAGGTTTAGACTTCTGGCGTTGAGCAGCATTACCCTTAGTTTTTTTTTCTTTGTGTTGTCTATGGGGGTGGGTTTGTTTTTTGAGCCTTACCTAAAAAAGGCACTATGGGGGAGGCAAGAGCCTTAGCCAGTATTCAAAAACCCAGGGGTGACAGGTGCAAGCCATCCCTTGTGAAGCAACGTGGCTTGTCGAGCATGTCATCCCAGGCTGACCAGATATTTAGAGAGAAAGTCAGGGAAGGGAATTTGATATAGTTAAGGAATTAAGTGAAGAAGGGAGAATAAGGTTTAGTTGCATCGGTGAGAACGTTTTTGGCTCTGTAAATCTTTCCTAGTTTTTGAGGAGTTTTTCTTATGCAATTTTGTATATGCAGGTCAAATGTAAGATTATCATCCAGCATCACCCCTAATAATTTGCTATGAGAGGTAGCTTCAATGGTTGTATTATCGCGAGATAGGACTTTCAGTTTTGTTTTTTCATGAAAGAGAGATTTGGGGAAAATGCAGCAGTTTGGTCTTTTTGAGCCGAGAATGAGTTGAGTTATGAATCCATCTTTCAGTGTCTGTTAAAGTTTCCTGAGTAATTATTTGGGCATGTGCCATGATGTCAGATGTGCAAATAAGAGTGGAATCATCTGTGTATTGTACTAGAGTGTCCTGTTGTGTAGACGTATAGAAGGTTTAGGTGAAAATGTAAAGAGGAGGAGACCAAGAATACAGCATTGTGGTATACCAATGTTGACTTGGAGGTAAGGAGAGAGCATGGAGTGCCATTTTACTGACTGATACCTATTGGACAGGCAGCTTTTGAACCACAGAAGAGTAGACTGAGAGAGACCTAGTGAAGACCTTTGAAGTAGATATTTGCTGTGACAAAATGTATCAAAAGCTTTAGCCAAGTCAAAACATAAAGAAGATAATAGTTTTCAGTTACCTCTAGTTATATTGACAGTATCTATGTAACTTAGAAGGGCAATGCTAGTACTATGGTAAGGATGGAAGCCATGTCATGTACTCGACAGGAGTTCTTCCTGCAGGAGATAATCTAGCAATTGTTTTTGAATACATTTTTTAACATCAGTTACAAGTTCAAGTAGGGCAGCAGAGTTAATCATTTCAACCAATGAATGTAAAATGGAATATATATCCATATATTAAATCAAAGCAACAGTCTACTGGCCCAAAAGGATTTATTAGTCTTGCACTCTAGTACCTCAGCTTAACATCCTTCAAGGAGTAATTATTCATTTTAAAACATACACTTTATATATAAAACATAAATTAACAATTAATTAAGTATCCAATTAAACAATCAAATCAAATATTCCAATTTACTTCACAGTTCAAATAAAAAGGTATTAAAATATTACAGTTTAATATAAAAACAGATTCCTTGTGGAGAAGTTTGCTTTTAATATAGACATATCTCACACTTTAATATGTATTCTTTTAAGAACTGAACCTTGTAGTAATGAAAATCACTACCATGCTTTTCTTTAAAATGGACTGCTACATAACTTCCCACTTTCTGTTTCTTAATGTCCCTGATGTGGCCCTGAAACCTTACTGTAAATGTTCTTTTACTTTCTCCAGTATACAACAAAATCACAGGGACATTTAAGGGCATAAATAATGCCCTCAGTATAACAAGAAAAATATCCATTGGATAAACTCTAACATTATTTATCTTTGTAAAACAATTTACCACAAGGTAACAAATTATACAGTTATTACATGGAAAGATACCCAGTGTAGCTGGATGTCTTATAATATTAACATCAGGAGACACAAAATAACCATGGATAAGCATGTCTTTTACATTTTATCCACTTCTATATGAAATAAATGGAGTATCACATAAAATTTTAGATGCTTCCATATCCCTCATAAGATAGTTCCCTATCCCTCATAACAAATTTCCAATAATATTTCAATGTATCACCTAAATGTTATATCATAACAAAATATATCCTTTCCTTTCCATAGTTTATTTATTTTTATTATCATAATAATCATCTATATTTATATTTTTCTTCTGCCTATCACAAAGTCCCAAATTTTTCGTAAGGCTTTATTAACTAAATTACAATCATGCCTCCTATTTAGAAACATATTGATCATTCTCTGAACTTCATCATAAAAATTAATTTTATTATTACAAATTCTGTATAGTCAGAAAAACTCCCCATAAGGCAATGATGAAATCAAATGGGGGGATGGCAACTGCCCCCATTCAAATATTGACCTCCATCCAAAAGTTTCCTATGTATACATATACAAATTTCACCATTTTTCAAAGCCTTTCAACCATAATTCCAAAAATATATCTCCATTACCTCATTGCAACCCATCAAAAGTAGATTGTAAACATTTATGTGCAAATCAGAAACAAAATTTCCAACCTCATTTTGACAATCCTGACAAATATTAAATCGTCTACATATCTATAATAACATATGACACATTTTTTTTCATAAATTCATGCTTATATAAATAATCCACTTCAAATAAAACCATCATTAAATTTACATACATGGAGGCAAAAGGTGACCCCATAGCAGTACCTTGCAATTGACAATAAATAACATTGTCAAAATTAAAATAATTATTCAAAAGACAAAAATGTACCAACTGTATAATATAATTTGAAACAGAGCTATCACCTTAAAATTATATAATGGTTGTATACCATCTTCATGTCTAATATTAGTATATAATCTTCTAACATCTAAAGTGACCCAGTACATATCTTTATGTCACTTAAGCACAGAAATTTTACTCAAAAAATCAAAGGTGTCTTTAATATAGGAAGGGAGTTCTGTAACAAATGGGAGAAGAAAATTATGTAGTAGAAGGCCTATATTATGTAGGAAATAATTACATGCTGAGATAATTGGACATCAGTGGAATTCTGTACAGCTTTATGTATTTTAGGCAAACAGTATAGAGTTGCAATACTGGAACCATCCACACTAAACTTCTTTTCCACATCTTCTTTGGAAAAGTATCCAAGTCTTAAAACTCTTATCCAGCAGACATTTAAATTGTAATAATGCATATTTATACAAATGAATATTACTTTTTTCATAAATTCTCTCATCTCTCAAATATTCATAGCACATACATGCATATTGGGTGTGACGCATAATAACTATCTTATTATCTTTGTCCAAAGGTTCTACAGCTAGATTTTTTTCTTGCACTCAAACTTTTTAAGGCCTTCCACTCTCCCTTTGTCAAATTATAGCATATATGATTTCATCTTTTATAAAGTTATCATATATCCTCTCAAATGAATGATTGAACAAATTGCTTTATACATTCATTAGTATATGGGAGTATAACCCTTCTTTATATCAAATATTAGAAGTATCTAAAAAGTAATAGGTATTAGAAACCAGATCATCACTTGCTTCCTCATATATTTCTTGTTCACAAGACAAAAATCTATCTGAATTATCAAGAACACCACCAACTTCCAATGCAATTTTTCTTCATAAAAAGATTTTAAATGTAACTTACGAGTAAATTGGAAAACTTCCTGTTTTAAAACATGTAGAAGTGGCATTACTGTGGGTATAAATTTTAAACCCAAATTTAAGACATTAAGCTTTTCATTCGGCAGTGTATATCTTGATAAATTCACAACAAAAGAATTAACATTAGATTCAGTCACAGGCTGTATAACAGCATTTACAAGTTCATTGCTATCTACCTCTTTTCTGAAATGGCCAAGATTGTCCCTCAGATGCAGTTGGATAGGTCCCATTAGCATTTTTCCCTCTCTTTCGATTATTATATTCCCATTCTCTTCCATTACCTCGGAAATGCTGCTGGTGTGTTGATGGATCCTGTGCAGGAGGAAGGGGAGAAAGTGCACTTTCACCACTGTCCACCTATGTTGTATAACCTGTACCTTCCGATGAAGCAAACAAAAGACTTTAAGGCTTTTTAAAACCTCCAGTCTGACGTGTGGGCTTACCTTGTCATTCAGCCTTCTGATTGGACCTCCAAATGAAGGCCCACCCACTATCATAATCTTGAATATTCCTCTCTAGTTTTACTTTTTTCTGCTCCACCAGTTCTATTTCAAAAGTTTTAAGCTTCTCATTAACAGTGCTCAATAGGCTATCTAGCCAAGCAGCACTAAAATGAGCTACAATCTCAGTATATAAACCACATTTATACAGGTTTAATGAGTAACTGCTTTCGTGAACCAGTTGCTTCTTCAGACAACAAAAGCTCATCTTATCTTTTGCTGTTTTAGTTGATCCCTTTCTTCTAAAATTGCAACCTACTCCATGGAACATTTATATGGTGCTGCTAACCAATGGTCCTGGAAAACTTTATCCATGTCATTATTAGGACCAAATGGAGTTTAAGGACTCTTAAAGGCATGGAGTCCCCTCGGAGATACATTTAACTCAAAATATCGTTGCAGTCCCAAAATATTAAAATGAACTTTAGTCTTTTAAAAATTAACCATTCAAAACAGTCAGACAGTTCTTGAGCTTTCGTAGAGAGAAAACCAACACTCAACTGGCCCACTGCTGCAAAGAGAATATTCATTCTCTGTTGTCTTTCCTTTACAATTCTGTCTAAAAACCTCAGTGAATAATCACCGATATTAGTACCAAAGCATTTGCGACTTTGTACACCTCCTTGTGCACTCTGTGTTATATAATTCTCCATAGTCATTTGGGAAGAACTCAAAGAAGAACCATGTATTATATTAATGGCATAAACCTGTAATCCTTGTTCTGTAGTAACAGGTACCATCATCACCTCCTGTATTCCAAATAAATAAATGGACCAGCAGTGAAATAAAGCTGCAATATTCCAAAAAACAGATTCCATGCAGTAGAATAAAACAGGTTTAATGAGAAAGAGCTTTCGTGAACCAGTCGCTTCTTCAGACAACAAAAGTTGTTTGTTGTCTGTTTCAGTGCTGGTCCATTTATTTATTTGGAATATTTAGTCTCTGTTGTGTAATGGCACTGTTTGTCATTACGGAGATTGTTTTTCTTCTGTGGATCACCTCCTGGATGATGACATGTTCCTCCATTCAGTTCATTAAAATCCACAGCAGATGAACTTTTCCTAAAGTTGTCTCTTTCTATCAAGATTTTCTTTGTTTTTTCTAATAGCTACTAATACATTCTGCTTTGTACATAGGCTCTTGAGATTAAGAGGCCTATGGTGCCAAACCAGGGATGAGTTTCCTGGAAGGAGAACAGGAAATTCATCTCTGGCTTGTCACCTATATCTCTAATGGATACAGGCAACCCATAAATGGTTCATTTCCCAGTCCCCTGCTTGTAAATGTTTCATCTCCCAAGCCCTTGCTTACGGTTATCAAGGGTACCAAAAATTGTCAGAGATTTGGCTAGCCTTAAAAAGGCCCTTGTAGTCATCAGCCTAGTAAACTCGTATAAACCTATGAACCTAAGACTAAGAGCAAACATTAGAATAAAACAGGTACTTTAATAACCTAATAAAGTAATTTAAAAGCAATTAACAAATTGTTTGGTAAAAAAAGTACAGCAAGGGTTTTACTCCAACCACCATCAGTGTGGCTAAGTGGTGAGAGCACACTATTTGCAGTGACCAAATGAATTACCATACACCAAACCAGTAAGCATCTGTGTTGTAGCAGTGTCCCCACTCAGTCATATGCAAATGAGATCCTTTTCCAGGCCATCAGCTGTATTTCATTCAATATAGTACCTGAGTTGTCTGTGGAACTCCAAGGTATTAAGTATCTTTTCTGCATCATTTTTAGGTTCGGGAAGGAAAATGGAGAGATGGAAGGTTTGGCTTAAGTAAAAGAGATTTCATTTTAGGCATAAATTAAGGATTAGTTAACAAAGCAATCCTGTCCCATAGAAAATGAAATAGGGATGACTCACCATAACAGTTTGCATCTCAAATATCCTTCTTGCAGAACAACCATTAAACTGTTTTCTGTGTTAAGAACTACAAGTCAGCCAGATGATCTGGTTCAAATGGAACACGTGTTAGCCTTTCTAACACAAAATTAACATCCCAAGAAAGAACCACCAGTTTTCTAGGAAGCTTCTTATTTAAAACCCCTTTCAAGACAAGTTGGCATGAGACTGCATTTAAAGATCTGGATCCATGGGCAGACATGCTGAAATGGACAATAAATGAACCTTGATTGAGAAATAAGAAATTCCATAAGATAGTAGCATACTCAAATATTGTAAAAACCAGAGAACAGCTAGCCTGAAATGGGTGCTGGTTATGTTGTTGGCAACAATTATAAAACATTTTCCATTTGCTAATATATGATATTTCTAATAGTACCTGCTGCATGTCTTCAGAGAACAGGTGCCTAAAAGGAAATAAAATTCTATCACTATCATCCAATAAGTCAGTTGAAGATGATTAATGTCAGGGTGTATCAAGCACCACTTTGCTTGTGTGAGTAGATACAATGTGTAAGCAATTTTGTGGTAATTGCCAATAGCCATTTCCAAAAGAAGGGAGAACCCTGACTGCCTGGACCAGAATGGAGTGACCACAATGATATTGGGTGATTCCTTAAGATTCCTCAGAAGTACTCTGTATTCTAGCGGAAAGGCAGGAAATGCATACAGGAACATTCCTGTCCAAAGAAAAGAAATATGTCTTCCAGGCCATTTTGCATGGAGTCATGGAACACAGTTTTGCCAGCTGATTGTTCAGAAAGGAGGCAAATAGGTCTACTTGAGGAATTTCCCACAGATGTATCAAATGTTGTAAGACCCCTTGATCTAGATTCCAGTTGTGAGGGTCTGCCCTTGTCCTGCTGAACTTGTCTCTCAGACAATTTTGCTGTGAGCAAATGTAGGATGGAAGTAGAGTGAAATTATGCTGTAAAGCTATATCCTAAGCTAACATAGCTCTTTTTCAAAAGGGGAATGACCTGGTTTCCCCTTGCTGGGTGATGTACCACATGACTGTAGTATTGTCTGTAACCACTTGAAGAGGTCCCGGGAACCAAATATGTTGAGAGAGTTGAGTGTCTTGATCAGGCCAAGCATCTCCTTGATATTTGTGTGCCTGCATCTATCCTTGCTGTCCCACACCTCTTGGACTTTTATCCTTCCAGAAAGTTCTGGCTAAGCAAAGCCTGAAGCTTCTGTGGTGACTGATTGCTTTAGAGCAAGAAAGAAGAATGGGAGACCTGGATTTAAGGGCATCAGTTGTCTCCACCAAAAGACTTCTCTTCTGTCGAGCCCCACCACAGGGATCTGAAAAGATAAAGGGTGTTGATGCTGGCACCAAAGATATTTCAGATACCACTGTATCTTTCTCATGTGGAGTCTTACCAGGGGTATCATGAGAATCATAGATGCAATTAGACCCAAAATCCTGAGATATACCCTCATATTGTCTGAAGTTTGAGTGGAAAACTTTAGAAATTGATCTAGATAAAGATCTTTTTTTCCTGTGGAAGAAAAGATCTTGGTACTGAGGTGTCTAGTTGACATCACAAGGAATACAATTCTGTGTGAGGGAGTCAAGAATGATTTTTGAAATTTCTCTTGGAATCCCAGTTTATGCAAGAGATCTCTCACTCAAGAGATTCCTGACACCTTGAAAAAGACTGCAAAGATAAGCAAGTCATTTAAATATGGAAAAATGTGAACATCTTAGAACCTGCAATGAGCTACAATTACAGTTAGACACTTTGTGAACACTCTTGGTGCAGTGGATAGTCCAAAGGGTAAGACAGAGAACTGATAATGTGATCCCGACAAAAACAAATAAAGACTGAAGAAATGACTGCAGTCTGGATGCATAGGGATGCGATGCTAAGCATCTTTTAAATCTAGTGTTACCAGAAAACTTGAACAATGAAGCAGTGGTAATAGATTGTGAAGTGATACCATTTTGAATTTGTTCAGTATTACAAATAGGTTTAGAAAACAAAAATCCAGAAATGGTCTTCAAGCATTTTTTTTTTTGGTAGTAAGAACATCCTTGAATAAATCCCCTTCTCCACCTGGGAAGGAGTAACTGGTTCTATCACAGCTTAGGACAGCATGCTATGAAGAGCAAGTGCAAACAAAAGAGTTTGATCTGTAGGATGAGAAATGACCCCATGGAAAGGAGGAATGACCTCCCACTGCCATCTGTAAAATCTTAATGAATGATTTTCAGAGCCCATTTATCTGAATCAATCTGTTGCCAAACAGAAAAAAATGGAGATTCAGACTTTCTGGAAGAGAGACAGGTTGGGGGGGGGGGGGATCACAAGGTCTCTTTAATAATCATTCAGTCTTGTTGGATTTGGGATGGTTTGAGACTTCCTTTTGTAAACGCCCTTGTTCTGCATTGAAAGATGAGGATCCATGGGCAGACATGCTGAAATAGCCGATAAATGAGCCTTCATATTCCATTAAAAAGTGTAAATTGAGTGCATAGCAATCTTTAAAAGATGCACAAAAGTACAACCTTAAATAAAAAGAAACAACAAGTAAATGGAGGCCAATAGGCAGTGCAATATGCTCGAAACAAGTTATTCCCAAATTATAGTCCTTATAGATGGAACAGGTCACTGACATAAAAAATCAAAGATACAATCCTTGAAAGGCAGTTTTCACTTCACCAAAGGACTATAATTTGGGAATAACTTGTTTCGAGCATATTGCACTGCCTATTGGTCTCCATTTACTTGTTGTTTATTTTATTTCTCTTTGACTGGAGACCCTTTCACAAAGCAGCTATTTTTTTCATATTATTACTTAAATAAAAAGAGCTCCATAGTAAGTGACAAAAACTGTAAACGTCTGAAGTAATGCATATTCATGTGTGCATGCTCTTACACGCTCAGTATGCAAAATTAAAGAAACAAAATCAATGATTTTTTTTAACGCTAAAGGACAAGACATGATATAGGTTCTCCTATTAAAGGGATTTATTTAAGCAGGTAAGATATACCTTTTGAAAACAATCCTATTAAATACTACTAATACTACCACTATTAGTACTACTGCTACTACAGCTGCTAGCACTACTGTGACTACTGCTACAACTACTACTGCCATCGCTACTACTACTGGTACTATTGCTATCAATACTACTATTATCACTACTACTACAACTGTCACTATTACTGCCACTACTACTATCTCGACTACTGTTACTATCACTGCTGCTACAACTGCAGCTGCTAGTACTACTGCAACTACTAGTGCTGCTGCTACTACAACCACTACTTCTACTATTTCTACTACTACTATCACTACTGTTACTACTACAGCTGCTAGCACTACTGTGACTACTGCTACAACTACTACTGCCATCACTACTACTACTGGTACTATTGCTATCAATACTACTATTATCACTACTACTACTACAACTGTCACTACTACTGCCACTACTACTATCTCAACTACTGTTACTATCACTGCTGCTACAACTGCAGCTGCTAGTACTACTGCAACTACTAGTGCTGCTGCTACTACAACCACTACTTCTACTATTTCTACTACTACTATCACTACTGTTACTACTATAGCTGCTGGTACTACTGTGCCTACTATTACTACTATTACTACTATTACTACTACTACTAGTATTACTACTGCTATCACTGCCACTGCTATTACTGCTACTACTATTACTACTACTGCTACTAGTAATATCACTGTTATTAATATTAATGATGCTGGTACTGCTACTACTTCCACTACTACTACTACTACTACTAATAATAATAATAATAATAACAACAATAATAATAATAATCACAGACCAGTCAAGTGTCAAAAAATTTACCCATTCATGGTGAAATATCCTTAGGCAAATGCAACTGAATCTATGGTCAGCCAGTCATTCTGAGTAAAGTATGTCTAAGGGTGTACATGTTGACTCATCAATAATCATGACAAAGCAAAAAGAAAAAAAAAACTGGAAAAATGCTCACTGAAACTACACTAACAAACTTTACAGTCATAGTTATTATGCATTGGAATGCCACCTGTGAACCCCCATGTGGAGAACACATCCTACACCTCCAAACTTAAATATATAGCAACTCTGAGGTCAAATAACACTGCAGAAAGATTAAAACTCTGCAATCAATGAAAGTAGTTTTGGCAAACAGTTCTCAATCTATTTATTTTCCCCAAAACTATGATTGATGATTCAACAAGAACCCAGCTGGAGGGTGCATGCTGATTTGAAAATCAGGGCCTAAAATGTGCAACAGATTCTCATAATTCCAGTAGCTTACTTCAACACAAAAACTACAGAGAATTTAAATGAGAATGTGCGTGTTTGTGTGTGAGTGTTTGTATAAGATGGCTGACAGACTGATGTGGATTCTTTATCAAAAATACACGATCCCATACTCCTGGATTTGACATCAAAAGAAAACTACTCAGTTGCTCATGATACCGTCTCTGAGTCCATGGTGTTTTTTGAAATGGTGTTAAGATTCTCAGCAATGTTTGTCTAGCTCACCTCTTCAGTCATAAATTGCAAATACTTGTTTTAAAAACCTTCTAACATCCCATTATTGTCATTTAGACAATAGAATATGTCAATGAAGCGGCAGTGTGGAATACAGCACTCAATGGATGGACATTCAGAATTCAAAGCGACACCGCCTCCCCATTTATTAAACTAGAAAGAGCTAAAATGTTTACATGTCTCAAAGTAGAAGAAAGCACTTCCAGGATGAGTAAATGCATTCCAGGCAGAGAAGAAAATGAAAGTGGAAATCCTGGTATCCTTACAGGATTTGAAGAAGGTTGTTCCTATGCAAGAGGTACTCACTACTTTGTTAACTAAATTGAATCATTAATAGCTGTCATTTCAGGTATACCAAGAAAATGAATCAAGGTAGATTCAATATATTTTATATATTTATTTATTTATTTAACTGCATTTGCTTTGAATTTATTATCCAAGGTAGAGCACTGATTCCACTGCACCTAAGCCAGTCTCAGCCCGGGTTAACACAATAGATACATCGCAGTATACACAGAGTGAATGGGAAAATGCAATATATACATATATTAGATACACAGTGAATAGCAGAGTTGTCTTGAGAGAAGAAAAGCGATATTTAAATGGCATTATATATATATATATATATATATATATATATATATATATATATATATATATAGATATGAAGAGTGACTGACAAAACACATTATATACAAGCATAATATACAGAGTTGAAATAAGAGTTGCCATGCTGAAAGAATCACAGTGAAAAGCAGAGTCAGATCAAGGTACGTAGATGGAAGAAGGGTAAGAAGAGGTTCAGTTCTTTGATCAGACAGACAGAGACAGAGAGATTTGCAATTGCGTTTTTCTAGAGTCTTGGAATGTGTTTTTATTTCCAATTCAAGGATCTCAGACCTAGAAGACTAGTCTGCATTAAAATGTTTAGGCCAGACAAGAATACTCATGTCTCATTAACTCACTGCCTGATATTTCAAACACAAAACATGTAAAACCTTGACAGGTACTGGTGAAAATAGTAACACTTCCAAGGCCACAACATACACATAAAGACACTCATGCACACATGCAGGCACACACACACACACACACACACACACACACACCTGTATGCATCCACATGTGAGCATCAAACCCTGAACTATATGTATACCAACTCCAAAATGATAGAAATTAGAGAAGAGATAGAAAGTGAGAAGAATGCTGAACACTTGCTATTCTTCTCCAACTCTGCCTGGCATGACAGGATGCTGGCCATGCTTTACATCTGACATTCTGACTGCTGATCAACTATCCAGGGAAAACAGTAGAACTCCAAAGAGTTCCTCTTCTCCAAAACTGCCTATGGGGCATGCATGGTCTACAGAGAAAGTGTTGGGTTTTGAGGCAGGTAAACACTACAACATTTTATTAATCCATAAACCAAGTCAATCTCCCACGTTCTTTCTTTTCTTCTACGTCAGCTTAAAATCTCTACAGTATGCATCTCTTTACTTCCAGTTTTCCCACTGGAACTGACCAACATTAGCATGTAAGGCATGTCTACTGTGAGATAATATATCTGTCTGATTTTTGTAAATGTATTACATATTTTATCCACATTGTAATTTGTACTGTACAACATAGCTTTGTCTATACTTTTTTCAATATCATTTCTGTATAAACTGTATTTATTTTTGGAGCTTTTCTCCCTGGGACTCCCCTGAAAATGGGTTCCTACCCAATGGACTTTCCCCATCCCCAATTGTCAATAAATAAATAAACAAATAAATAAATAAATAATCCACACTTTCATGGGAATGTCAGCATAAATGTATTGTTACCTGAGATGCAAGAAATGTGTTTAAAAAATATTAATTCAAAACAGAAAATGTGATGGAAAGAACACATCACACACTGAGATCCTCGTCAAACTTACTACTACATATTCCAGTTATGACAATATTATTCACTTTCAAAATGTTTTAAAGATTTAAAGAAAATTCATGAAAAAAATATTATTTTTGATTAAGTTATATAAGTTGCATTTTAAAACTTTGCCTCTGAGATAAGACAGAAGCTTAGATGCTTTAATAAATTTCATACGTTCTAATTATACTTTACATTGTCAAATGCCTTACCATTTTTTTCTTAGTATTGCAAAAGATGTTACAAATAATCTGCCAATTTATTAACCATATACACAGTTGTAGGATGTCAGATTTGCATTGCAGTCCTGCATTTTGCTGTACTTAAGAATTATTTTATTAATTTTAGCAATGACAACTATGCTGCCAATTTAACTGCTTTTTTAAAATATCTAATGTTGTGAAATGTTTACATTGTTTGTTCTATTTCTTGGTTTAGTAGCCATTTTTGTTCTTGTGGTTTCATTATAGACCCCTTTTATTTATGGCTGCATATTAAAAACTTACCTCTAAGTTTCTGTTTAATGTTTTGCTTTTTGCTATTCAGTTGATAAGCCTTATTAAGTTTATATAAATGTGGATACTTGCTTTTTGAATAACACTGTTTTGTATTATGTGGAAAATATGAAATTGATATTTAAATTATTATACTTGTTAAGTAGAATGAGTCAAATTAAACTTATATTCTTTTTTTTTTTTTGCAGAAGTTCATGCTAATTTCATAGGAGCTGTTCATTCCTTGCAATTCTGCTACTATGCTGCAGAATCATACCTCTCAATCATATTGAATTCCTCAGTGTTTGCCAGTTTTGAGATCAAAATAATGAGGTGCCATAAATTCCCGAGTGGCCCTTTTAATTCCCTATTTTATTTATTTATTTATTTATTTATTTAATTTACAAATTTATGGCTGATGTCACCACACATCCCCAGCTTACAGGGGGGCATATGTAAATGGCATCAGCTTTTGGACTGTTATTTTCAACTGTTTTGGAGGGAATATAGAACAATTTAAACATTTTACAGTGTCCACCCAGCACTTAACTACAGGTCAGGATGAGAAACTCAGCCTCCACGTAAGAAAAAAAAAAAGAATTGTATGTTATCTGATACATATGCTACAGGCCCAGCTTATAATAGAAGAACTGTGTGTTTTAGCTGATGCTAATGGAGGGTTCATCAGAACTGTATGCGTTGCTTGTTATTGTTGTTCAGTGCTAGGCTAAGGGAAAGAGTTTTACTAAGAAGTCTCGAAGACTTCGTCCTCTCTGGTAAGAATAACTTAGTTTAATATCTCTTAAAATTTTAACCTCTCTTTTCACTGCATTCCAGTAGTTTTTCATTAAATTTTCCAATTTAGCAGAGAACAGGGTATACTTGGAAACAAAAAAAAAAAGATCTCTGTCTGTATTTTTATGAGAACTCTTTAAGTAGTTAATTATTTAGATTTTTTTTTTAATTTCATAATTGTTTAAGAGTTTTTGTATAAAAGGAACCTGTTTTAGTAGAGGGATTACTCTGTAAAGGCTATTTGCCAGCCGAGGCGCTAGGAGAATTTATTCTTTGTATGAATAAAACAGAACATTGCTTTTTAGCGACTTGATTCCTGGTTTTTTGGTTGTGGATTACACTTTATCAATGTGTCTATGTTTCTATTTAGAACTTGAACAGAACCTTTATTAATGAATTAAGACACTGAAATACTTTTGTTGACAAGTCTGTTTGTTTCCTGAGAAGACTTTGCATACTGAATCACAAATCTCTTGATTTATATTAAAGATTATGTGAGCGATCTACTTACACAATGACACTGGAGGTTAAACTCTTGCATAAAAGTGGACATCAGGTTGTCAAATCCATGCACACAACACCCATCTCACAAATTGCCCAACACACAAGCAATGTTTCTAAACAACAAATATTACCTAGACTGCTCGTTGTCAAAGCTATGCCTCAGCAAACCCAACAGTGCAAAGAAAAAAGAACACATAACACCACACACAGTCACTCTCAGTGGAGCCTCAAAAACTAAACCCCTAAGGCAAGAAAACATAGGCAAGCAAGCACACTTCCCAGGACATTTGTCATAGGAGACTCCATTGTAAGTCTTACTGATTCCCTCTAAACAGGATGAACAAGGAGAAGATAACGATTAGTTGCCTGTCTGGAGCCAGAATTACCAGGATGAACAAGGAGAAGATAACGATTAGTTGCCTGTCTGTAGCCAGAGTTACCAGGATGAACTAGGAGAAGATAATGATTAGTTGCCTGTCTGTAGCCAGAGTTACCAGGATAAACAAGGAGAAGATAATGATTAGTTGCCTGTCTGGAGCCAGAATTACCAGGATGAACAAGGAGAAGATAACAATTAGTTGCCTGTCTGTAGCCAGAGTTACCAGGATAAACAAGGAGAAGATAACGATTAGTTGCCTGTCTGGAGTCAGAATACACCAAATTACTCATGCATTCAAGTCACTACACTACAGGTACCAGTAAGATTCCATCATAGTCCATGTAGGACATCATTTAAAATGGCAAAGAGTACTCCAGCAGTGCAAGGTTTCAGTGGCTTCCACATTTTTAGACTAGTAGCTGCACAGACAAGGGCTAAAGCTAGAGATGTCACAAGACACATCAGTAACAAGTATACCTCTAGAGTGGTTAAACAGGGTGACATGCTGGGGTTTCTCCACTTATAGCTATAGGTCACCCTCCATGTCCTCAGAAGTTCAAAATGGATATTTGGACCTACTGGTGACACTCACCATCCAGCCTAACACCTTACTCACGGGAGACTTTAATTGCCATTCTATAGACTGGGAATCCTACACAGCCTAATATCTACAGGCACAGAGATTCCTGGACTTCATAAATATAAACACTCTTGACCAAATAATGAATACACTCATTAGAGGCTCCAAAATACTGGACCATGTGCTTAGAAATAAGGGAGAACACTGCACCCCACCCTACTCCAAATGTGTCATTCTTCCTGGAATGGTCTGACCATAAAGCTATTTCCTTCAAAATCAAAATCAACTATGTAATCCCATTAAAACCAGTAACAGTCAGGAACTATTCCAAGGCACATTACCTTTTATTTAGTGATGATTTATCAACATTCACTGTACTTTGATACCCATGAACACAGCAGCCTATGCTGAATAGATCTTAAAACTCTTTACAACCATGTACATACCATAAGTAAGACCAGGGCTAGACCCAGAAACAACCCTCCTTGGTGGCATCCCAAATTAAACAAGACATACAACAAAAACAAAAAAAATATATGGCAAAAATCAAGAATGATAATTCCCATAAAGTTAAAAATTCTCCCATCAAATAAAATAGTCAACTAAGAGGGCTAATTAGGACAAGAAAAGCCAATTTTGAGGTTAAGATAGCCTCCCAGGTAAAAGATAACCATAAAGCCAGCTATGTCAGAATCCTCAAAGGCAGCACACAGCAAAGTGCTGAACTGGTGTTTAATGGTACCACATTCACTGAGCTTGGCGATATAGAGAACCTGTTAGTGAACAAATTCAGTTCCACCTTTACCCCTCTACCGCAACTATCTCCCCCAAAATATCCTCAAACATAACCCCTCCAGCTATAATTAGGAAGCATGTATAGGCTGCAGTTGCTAATGCCAAGAACCCAGTCTCAATAGGCCCCAATAACATCCTAGGATGTCTCCTGAATAGTCTAAAATATGACTTATCAAGACCCCTGGATTCATTATTTAACGATAGTTTTAAAATAACTTTTTTATGCCAGCTAAACGGAGGACTGTGACAGTAATCCACCTTCATAAGGGGATGACCTTCAACAGATCCTGTGAACTACAGACCCCTTAGTCTGACTAGTCTTATTTCCAAAGCCATGGAAAAACGTATCATGGAAATTATCAACAAGGACATCAGAGACCTCCAGACACTGGATTCATCTCAAGTTGCCTATGTCAAAGGAAGATCATGCTTACAAAATCTGGTGGACTTCTTTGAAAATGTCACAAAGTCAATACATGAGGGGAAAACAGTGCATACTGCCTACCTAGATATGGCTAAAGCATTTAATACAATGATTCAGAAGCTGCCTTCACACTACAGCAATATGAGTGGGGTACTCAGACATTGTCAAGCAACTTATGAAACTAGGTATAAACTCCTTCATAACATGCTGGATAGCTGACTGGCTTACTTACAGGACCCAGGAGGTTAGAACCACTGAGGCCACCTCCACAAAGAGGCCGGTCATGTGTGGAGTCCTCAGGGATCTGTGCTAGGACCGTTCTTCTTTGGAATCTACATATTGGATGTCAAAGCCAATGCCAAAGACCTCTGGCTAACCAAGTCTGCAGATGATTGCAAACTGGCAGCTGCCAATGTGTTCCCCCAAGTCAAAAACACGATTCAGAAAGGTCTAACACAGGCAAACACTTGGTGCCAAAGCCACGGCTTAAAACTCAATATCAAAAAATGCATTATAATACCTTTTGGGAATTTGGCCACCCATGGTAAATACATCATCAATAAAACATCTCTAAAAATTGATTCACAAGTTGGCGATCTGGGAACTCATGTAGATTGCAGCCTAGCCTTTGACCAACATGAGTCCAGGGTAGTAAGAAAATCCATCTGTGTTGCTCATCTTATAAGCAAGGCCATGGCATCTAGGTCCAGAAAGGTCATCATACTACTGTACTCAGCCTTCATCAGACCTATCATGAAGTATACTGCCCCCTTCAGTACGTACCTAACCAGATACATGTACCAAATGGAACTTTTACAAAGGTTCCGTACAAAAAGAATACTGGGAGTAGACATATTGTGCTAAGCTGATTGCCTCAAAGCCCTGATTCTTTACTTGGTATCATACAGACTTATGAGAGGTGATCTTTGCCTGGCATACAAGGCATCCCTGGACCTTGTTTTGATGAACCTTTTGCACATCCACAAAATAAACCCCATCAGAATTACTAGATTAAAATACCTAAATTTTGCTTGCGACATACATAGGATATGTTGTAGAGACAGATATGTTTTTCAAAGAATTCCCATTCTCTGAAACAGACTCCTCATCCATGTAAAGCAGAGCTCGTCCCTATCCCAATTTTACTGCAACTTGCACCACTGGATGAGTAATTAGAAATTCACCCCTGGTCTGCCACCTATGTTTTTGATGGACAGAGGTAGTCAGTAAATCACCTCCTATACAAATCAAATTTGTGGGTCACATTTGGGTGACACAGCTAGGTTTATAAGGGCCCCAGTGGTTGTTAGGCTAGTATACAGGGCCCTAGTGGTTGATAGTCTAGTATACGCCAATGGACCTATGAATCTATTTTTTCAGTTAAATGTTCACATCTGTTCTGACGGCATGCCCTATTTATATTTACTAAACTACTGGAGATTTACAGATTCTTGCAATGCTTTAGTTGAGGAGTTGCCCTGGGATATAGAAAGGCTACCATGGTATGGAAACCTTCACTTGGCAGCTTTTTGTACTGCAGTAAACCTAAATGATTCAGAAGCTGCCTTCACACTACAGCAATATGTAGGTACTGGCCACAGCACAGCAACAGTCTCACTTATGAATCTCCATGCAAATGTGTTAGTCCAAGGGATGTGTGTAATACTAATTAAAAATGTGTTCTGCCCCTGAAGTGGTACCAACAGTTGCATAACATGGTAGAAATTCACCCAATTACTCTATCATATTATTTTGATTGCATGGAGGAAAAATTATGTGCCAGTTTTGGTGGCACCCACCCATTCAGTCTTTTGGCTACAATGGAGCTTATGTCATAATTATGGGGTGATATAGTAAAGCCATTTACACATGCGTGCTTGTGTGTGTGTGTGTGTGTGTGTGTGTGTGTGTGTGTGTGTGTGTGTGCACGCGCGTGTGCATATGTGTGTGTGTGTGTGTGTGTGCGTGCATGTGTGTGACTATGTGCTTCAGTGACTTTATGTGCATTTGTAGGATCATAACTGCAGCCACATGGATGAGTGTGTGCATGTGTGTGTGTGTGTGTGTGTGTGTATGTGTGTGTGTGTGTGTGTGTGTGTGTGTGTGTGTGTGTATACAAGTCTATTGAACTGTATATTATATATGGGTATGAGTACGTGCACAAGTGTGTGTGTGTGTGTGTGTGTATGTGTGTGCATGTGTCTATATGTGTGCATGTGTATGGGAGTTTGCATCTGGGTGAATGAATGAATGCGGTTCACATTCTTTTACTCTCAAGTTAATAGTACTGACATTTCAAACAGTGTCCATGAATGTCTGTGATTATTTATGGATTTGTCCCTTGACTTTGAAGGTAAGCTGTTTATGTGACTGTGTGCGGACGTGTGCTTGTGTGAGCATGTGTGCGCGTGCGTGTATGCATGTCTGGGAATGTATGCCTGTTTACATGGGTGTATGAGTGCGTGTGTGCGTGTGATTACCAGTTCTTGCATTATTGGCAATTCCTTCATTGCATAATTAGCTTTGGTAGTTATAATCTTTCTACATCCTATGAATACTATATGAGTTTTTGGCCTTGTATTGAAATGATTAAGTATTACATTTGAAGAAAAACATTTTATTTTCTTTTTTGGCTGCCTCAGTTTAAAGGTTAAACTTGACTGTTCTAGATAGCAGTTTCACTATTAGAGTTAGCCTTTTCTTTTTTTTTTGTTTTTTTCACTCTTTTCTGTACTTAGCAATTAGTTTTGGGTTAGGTCTATGTGGCCTGAAAAGGAATCATTTATTTACTAGGATGCAGAGTGGGGATTTCTTTGTTCATGAGTTCTTAGTGTTAGAAAGTTACTATTATGCTGTTAAAACCTAAATAGCTGCAGTATTTACCCATTAGCTCTACATGTTGGCTAATATCTGAAATAATGGGCATGCTTCTTCACAGCAAAGTTATAATAACTGATGCAGCTAGTTACCACTGTAACTTAATTTCTCAACTAAAGATCTGCAATTCAGTTCCACCATGAAGTGAGATCATTATAACTGTATGCTGATAAAAGCACAGATGAATACAAGCACTAACTTCTATTATTAATATATAATGTATATTGCCCACTCACTTTGTTAAGTCAGTGTTTTCTTTCAGCCGAGCAGTGCAGTGCTGTAGGATATGGTATATCAGCAGGACAATAAAGATTGCCATGCAGTTGACCTATGGTCCTCCCCTGTGGCCACTACCAGATCTTTTCAGTATCTACTTCCTTACTCTTCCACCTGGATCACTGTTAGCTTTTGATGACAATAATGTATGAAATATGGCCACTGCAAGCAGCATACACTTCACTGAACACCACCGGTCACCTTTCTTATACCATAAATGCTCTGTAGGAAGACACCTGTGCTATGGTGAACATACCCATATAGCTAACACCTAATATCTCTGCCCAATGTCAGCCACACACATCCTAAGCTAGTCAAGATTATAGTGACACATTAGATGCCTTTTTTCCATCTAGTTTTAATTGAGACTGTTAATATGTTAGCCTATAAGCTTCTGACATGCCAGACTGAAATTATTCAAAGGCTTTCAACCTTTTAGCTACCAATTTGATTTGTGAAATTTATGTAAGCTGATGTTAGTGTTATCCTTACTGGTTTTAGCTATACCTATAACTTCTTTTTTTACATCATTCCAGAAAATTCTCAGGTAGGGGCATTACAGTTCACTTTGCATGGCTACGTTCTCAATTTAATTTTAAAATCTGTAAATTTAGTATAATGAGATAAAACCTTGACTATGACCTCGGAAACCTCAGTTTAATTCGCAGTTTGAGGCACCTGTTGGAGCTGGTGTAGGGGGACAATGAGATAGAGCCTGTTAATGCCTTGCAGGCTGGTTATATGCTATTGGGATACATTGGTAAGATATACGCATCAGTAGTGATACCGGCATTCTATGAGGAACCTGGTACTGCAGTGTGGAATGCTCGGGAGGTAGGGGAAGATCCCGTTCAAAGTAATTGTATGCCTCCCCTTTGAAATCTACAATATGATTGCTCCTCAAATGGCCATTTCACTGTGTTGTCTTATGCACTGATTCTTAAATTCATTTTCAAACATTTGTAGAAGCATTTAAATAAGTTTCTGTGCTTCGCTAGATTTTCTTACATGTCTTATGATAAATCGACTATTCATAAAAGTAGTGAAAATCCATTCATTTTATGAATATTCCCTAAATGCTAAGAATTATTTTTCACATTATTGTATCCATTTACTTATGGAAATTTTGGTCCACAATTATAGAATCATATCTCATCAAAATCAGTAAAAATTTTTCAACATTTTCATTGATTTATTTCCCCTGATATCCAAACATAATTTGAAAAAAAACTTAAATTACTTCAATACTGATGAACTTATTCATAGTTTTCAGTACTTTCTTCCTTGTTTGAGTTAGATAATTAATTTATGCCATATTTTCATCCAGTTAGTAGTAATCAAAATAATGTCATTAATACTGATATTATTTGCAAGCATTTTCCTATGCAAAAATCATTGTGACGCTTTTTTAACTGCTTTTTCTGCTTCCATATTATGATGCAGATTGTAAAATTTTGTACATGGCACTGTAAATACGTTTGGTTTCGATTAGCTTGAATGTGGATATGACGTTATTGAGATTCATAAAATAGAACTGTCCTAAAACTAAGACAGAGCACACATAGACCTTACCCCTGCATACTTGAGACAAAGATTGTGCACATAACATAAACATCACTTTCTTAACCTCACAGACTTGTCTTACAGAACACCTGTTGTGTTATCTATTGCAATAAGGTTATGACACCTATATACAGGTAGTGTGGTACAGGGGGATACTAATGAAATATGCAATATTCTATCCTTCACAATCATATTTGGGAACTATTCATAAAAGGTACAGCCACTTTTGCCATAATGGTTGACAGTAGGCATTTGCATATTTTACTGAAGGGATCTCCTAATCCTGTATCTCCTAATGGGTGGTTACCATAATATTACTATATGTAGGCACAATACCGTATGGGTCTCATTTTTCAATGGTTGAACAGTTCTTTCCAACACAGGTACTAATGTGGCTCATCTGTACACTGAGCACTCTGTCTCACTGTCAGCTATATGCATTCTCTTCCTTGCTGTCTCTCTATATATAAATTATATATATATATATATATATATATATATATATATATATATATATTTATAAACCTTATAATCTAAACTCATTTTTGCAAGATGAAAATCATGAAAGCTTGAATACCCAAGTGGCGAATTTTTCCCAGGGTAAGTAAACACTTGCCCCAACATAAACAAAACACACACCATAGTAAATAAACCCAACCTAGGTGGGGGGGGGGGCTATGTCCTCACACTACCCAATGTGGGCCCCCCCAGACCCCCCTACCAACTCTAGGATCATACTGCAGTGGAGAAAAGGGCATGTTGGGGAAGTGTTTACTTTCCCTGGGAAAAAAATTTGGTTATTCAAGGTTTTGCGCTTTTCTTCTCACAAAAATGAATTTTGATCATATGGGATTTCGAGTTTCAGAAGGGGATCCATATGTATATATAATGGTTAAATTCTGATGATGATATTTAAAACATATCAATTTTCCAGAACTTTCTGGACATGCATTTTTATTTTTGTGCATTTACTCCATGTTTACAGTCTCTCACTTCATTGAATGTCAGTCTCACCAACATACCTTAGTCAAAAATTCTTATGCTTTGAATTTCAGAAACTGGTAAGTGATTCATTGCATGTCTGTTCCATATCTGTATACTTTCAGGTAGTCTGCAATCTATGCAATCATTTCCAGGATTAATAGGAAAGCCACAAATGTATGACTATTAACAGTATGCCTTTTTTGCCACATTCCAGCTTTAAAAAAATAATATGTGACTTAATTTAAACTTGTGTAGCATGTTTTACTCAACATGTGAATTACATAAACTGTATAGTAAGGTTCTTTCTAAAGATATTCTTATTCATTTCTCCCAATGGAATTGCATTGGTATTAATTGTAATCTCCATATTAGTTAGACTTTTTTATGGGGAAAAATACTTATCAGAATACATCAGAAGTACAACTTATATTATTTCAATTCATGTCAATCCATAATGCTTATTATATACTGGCTAGGCTTCTGTCTAATCCTTAATCACTCATGGATTTTGCTACTCAAACTTTGAGACCCATTTAATTAATATATGTTCATAACCTAAATTGTAGTTTTCAGTTTTTGACATCAAAATTAAAAGGCTTAAATGTTTTAAATTCCTTATGTAAATAGAATTGAAATACACTTTGGAGAACTGAAGAGGGTTGCTGATCTAGAGACCACTTCTATGATTTGGATCTGCTTTGCATTAATGAATTATTTCAGTTTGATCATGAGACTTTATTTAAGGAATAAATATTAAATAATTTTTCAAACACACACACATACACACATCAAACATTTTTCGTAGCTGAATGAAGTTCACTACAGAGCAGTAAGACAATGCCTAAGGATGCTATCTCATTTAAGTACTTTTATCCTTGAGCAAACTAACACTTGCTAACATCTCCACCTCTCATTCTTCCTTTAGCCTTCAACTCTATACTCTTTTCTATTGTCCATCAGTTCTTATCAGTTACTGTGCCTTACCTATTAAACCATGTGATGCAAATACTCCTGTTCAACAATATTATATGGAATGTTGTACTCAACATATGAGCACTGTTAATTTTTCTCATAGCAGACCTCTGATTAAAGGAATAGTCAGTGATGGCACCATTTCTTATTATAAATACTCACAGGATCATAGGATCATAGGACGTTACTAGATTATTGTCCCTTTGGCCGTAACAAGACTAGCCGAGAATTTAGCCCATGTTCTGACAAGTCAGCACCCGATGCCCCTGTAGCATGCAGTTCATATTGTCTTCCTGATACCTTGTTGTATTCCTGTGTAACCTTCCTAGCCTCTCACTATGTTTATGATCAATGTACTTTATGTACTGATTATTGTATGTTCTGATACTTATTATGTAATTACCTAGTTGTTATGTAGTTGCTAGGGTTTTTCTCCTCAGGCCTGCTGCATATACCCTGTCAGAATTTAACTGATTTATTTCTTATTTCTGTGAGTGTCGCTTGCTTACTTGTAGAAAATGTTCATAGAAGGAAATTTACAATAAATAAATAAATAAATAAATAAACAAATAAAAATCTCTGTCTCACATAGACTTAGAACAATGGCTTGTTTAGGGTATTCAGGAGACATCTTTCACAGGATATTGTGCAGCACTAATGTTTATACTAAAGTCTCCATCACTCATAACTATTTATGTATGCATGTCTATATTTAATGGTGTAAATATATGGTTCAAGCATATAGCCTTCCATTTCAAAGCCCATGGTTTTGTTGTCTGACTGCAAAGATTTTTTTTTTTTTACTTAGTTTCTGAGGTTGTAAGTTCTCAATTGTTTTAGGTGGTGGTTAGTTCATAGTTTGACAAAGTGAACTGTTAGGCTTAAGACCTTCAGTTTCATTGACATAATACTTTGCTGGTATCCATTTTACTTTCCAAAGACAGAGAGACACACAAACATACACGTGTGCATTTACATCTAAGTTCTTCTATAGAGGAAAGAAGATGTTACTGTCTGCCTGGATGACTTAGATTTTCTTGGAAAAGAACAAGGTAAAGCTGACTTATTTATCAAAAGTTACATGATATTTCACTATAGATGTACAGAGCAATACAGACTCTTAAACAATACGAGTATGTGAGTTGGTTTCTTTTATGTAATCGTGATTGCTCTAATTCAAACCTAGGCTTCTCAGATTACTGCAGGTGGCTTTCTGATTAAAGCAAGGAATTTCCATGAACTCATACAAATGCACTTCTGCTCATCTTTTCTAATAAATCTTTAACTCTTTATGTGATGAACACCCTGCTTCCTGAAATCTTTTTATGCCAGGAAACTTACTTCATGACAGTTTTTCACCCATATCTTCTACTGGAAACATATTCGTATGATATGGAATACCTCATAAACAATGCAAGTTTCGAAAAATGTCAAACACTAAAGATTGTTGTTAGGCAATGGGATATACATGGGTGTTAATATTAAAAGTCAGTCTAATCATGCTGATTTTATATTGGAGATTTATGAAAAAAATTGTATTTTGTTTCCAGATATCACTCGTGTTATGGTAAACATATGTTTATACATAAGTATACAAGTATGTAAGACTATAAGATGGCCCTGTGCAATCAGTACAAGAACTGCTCACCTCTTTTGGAGATTTCCAAATATGTATGCACAGTCTATAAAAAATTATGCATATACAGTAAACTTTCGGTTAACCAGCACCCATGAGGATTGGTAGATGCTGGATAACTGTAGTTTCTGGTTTCTTGACAGTTACTATTAAAAATATCCCTGACTGATACTGTACCCTATACTATTTGCTTGGTTTGACTTGTCCTTAGGTTGGGGAGAGAGTCTTCCTTTTTAAAATTCTAAAACTCTAAAAACGTAAGGTATGTTTCTCCGGGGAGGGGGAACAGAAAGTGTAACACATGAAAATTGTACTGTATTTCTTTGATTTTTTTTCTGGTTGCTTGAGAGCTCTGGTTGCTTGAGTTCCAGTTAACTGAGAGTTTACTGTAATACCTTCACAGTATTTCAAAACAACAATATTAATTTACAAAACTGGTCAGGATTGTCAGCAAGTACTAGTGACAAAGTTGTAGGTGTTAAATATCACAATTTGTTTTCCTGAATGTCCCTTGGGTTTTATGACATTAGTGCAGAAATAAGAATATAGTTTTTATATTCATAACTCTTTTACCAAACAGACATTTTATCTTAGAATATATTTACCTTACCGACCATTTTTTAACGTTTTTTAGTAAAACTTCTATTTCTATAAGCTGCCCACAAGCTGACCACACCTCATTCCATTTTACCTTATTAATGTAGATATGGAAGTATGTGTCATTTTTTTCATAATGCTTTACAGATACTCCTTAACATTACCAGGCCTGCAGATCCTATACTGACCACTTTAATGTGCATGCTAAGCAAATTAGGTCAGTTTGTAGACTTGCATCTTCAGGTTAAGTATCTGTCTGTATCAGGACTTCAGAAATTAGACTGCAAAAAAAATGGCATAAATACCTTTCCCATGAGTATAGGGAAGTCTCCTATTAAGATAGTACACAGAAACTGTGATTTCCTGATTTCTGTATTAGTATAGCAGCCAATAAATTAATTCCCACAGCATCTTATTAATCAAGGAGAAAAACAAGCTATAAAGGATAACATTAGGGTGATGCAGTACCATTTGACAAAAGGTTCACGTTACTGCCAGTTTGCTAGATGTAAGCACAGATTCTACACCATGTTTCTCAAGAATTCCAGTGCTGTCATTAACAGGAAAATGATTTTTCATAACGTCTGCCTTTGGAGGATATCATACAAAAATGATTCCAAGCTGAGTCCAGATGGCATCATCAGTTGCATATAATCTCTGGAAATTCTTTGGGAAAGAGAACGGCATCCGGTCCAAATGTGAAGTAAACCAGGAAAAATTCTACAAAAGTAAGAGATAGTTTCAGCTGAGCAGCAATTAATGACACTGGTCATAACAGCCCCTGCCAGTTAACAGAGTGCTGAATGGGGAAAAAAATGACATTTTTAAGTAAAAACATGTCATGTCATTTCAGCATGATATGTTGTACGAATGCCAAATCTTCATGTCAGATTTCTTACACTGCTAAGTGTAGTGATGTTGGTAATGCCAGTGTCAGCCTTACTGATTCTCCATTATTATTAAGTATATTCTGCATCACCTTCTGTGATAACCTTTAAAAAGTCAGTAAATCAAGTGACCTGACAGGAAGGAAGCAACAGAAGTTGGCCTCTATTTTGCATTCTAACTTGATTAAGTTATATTTGGCATGTTAATGCACTTAATAATATTTAGAATTGCTGTTATCAGATCATAAATCAGGTTTGCATTAAAAATGAACAGTATCTCAGTATGAGAGCCAGACTATGTGATTTTATACAGCTGTCTTGTCTCAATAATAAATGCCATTAAGAAAAGTATGCATCTTTCTATGACCTGAGGAACAGAAATTTATCATAACCTTGCCGTATTCTCAGTATCCAAGGTTTTAATAAAAGGTGGAGTCTGACATGTAGGATGAATGGATATTCATACACTGTTACACAGGCTGTAAAGGGCATTCGATCTGATATTGTAACAAAAATTGTATTCTGACCTGTCCTTGTTGTAATGACAGAGGATAGTATATCTTCGACTCAACTGTAGGGTCTGAATTTTATTTAATTAATGTGTGCTTTGAAATGGGATGTGGGGTCATGAAACTGTTTAATTGTGTTTAATTAAATACTTTGATATAGTACATTAATACGTGGGCTTCTAAATGTAACACAACTAAATAGTCTGTTGTGTATTTAGGCAACTTTTGATGACTAAAACCATTGGAATAACCTGTTGTGACGACCCACCACTGGACCAGTAATCAAGGAGCCTCAATCCTCACCACTGGCACCTGTGGAGGGGATGTTCACTGGGAAGATAACAGGTACACACACACTATTTCCAGATGCAGTTCTCTGCATCAAGTGAAATTTCCCTTAAGAGCACACAGAGAGCACAGTCAGTGCAGGGCTGGTTTCTCACTTTTCCTCCAGATCCCCCAATAAGACTCCCCACTGGCACAGCTGTAGAGTTGAGATCTCAGCTGAATGACGAAGCCAAGACCTCCAGCACACTCTCTGTCCAACCAGTGCTTCGTGTCCTTGCCCAAGTAGCTAACACACACACACACACACACACACACACACACACACACACACACACACACACACACACACACACATACTCTTTGAGGTTTAATTTACACGCACACAACTAGGAAAGACTGGTACAGGTTTATTAGCTATGCCCCCATCTGACCAGACTATAAGGTAGTTTTCACTGCCACCAGTAACTCCTTATCAGCTAATTTAAGGACCTTAAAGGGTGCCCAATCTTGCTATGTAATATTAATATTAATACAAATGGTAGTTTGATCAAGTACAAGGCTATTAGCCATGGCCCACACAGTGTCACCAAATAAATATGCAAGTACTCTCAAAACATAAATATCTCTACACAGATCAGCCACAATAACAGGTTTAAATATATTTAATAATAAATAATAAAAGAAAAAGACAACACTAAATGTATATTCACAGTGACATCAGAGTTCAAACCACAGGAAGTATTTAAAATAACATTGCAGTACAGGCTCATACAAATAAATAAAAACATCTAAACTAAGCTTTACTATATCTCTGACTGTATCTAAGAAAATTATACTATTCCCTAGAAACTTACTTCATTAGAGAAAGGCAGATGTGGTGAATGGTTTTTGTCAGGTTCAAGCCTGAATACAGAATGCTCTGTCTCACTAAGAGACTTCTCAAATTAATATCTAAAATATTACTGGTCATCTGACTTCTACTTCCCAGGCCAAAACCCCCGTTGCTAGAAGCTGGCAGCATTTCACATCTACTTGTAAAAATATACAGACAAGGGCTTTTACTCAGATCTTTGGCAGATGCTGGAAGTCATAAAACAATTGCATTCCTTCATGCTCCAAAAGTAGCAATTAGTTCACTCTAAGGGCAATAGTACAAATTTTGTGTTTCTAGCTGCATTGACAACTTGAGACATAGACTCTTTATTGCATAGCCTATAATGTAATTTAATTTCAGATAGTTTTCTAAAGCTTGCTGGGCTGAGGCTAACCTTCCAGTTTCCTCTGTTAAGCATATACATTTAAACAGTTACAATAGTGCAGGTACATTTCTGCTCTCTTTTCCAGTAGGACACACTGTGGTTATATTTCAAACACAGCACTCTACAAATACCTTTTCAACACACACGTCTGTACATACAGTTTGATATACACATGACATACAGTTCTAATACATTTGTAGCACAAGCATCTTGTATAAATCATTTAGATATTTACCAATGACATATAATTATGTACAAAATTCCAGCTAGCTGTGCTGGCAGTATCTCCTTTCATCACACCTGTATCAACTTGGGAAAACCACATTTTTCAACAAATGTGAAATGCCTTTATTAATTCTTGTTATAGAATAAAGCTAAACAAAAAGCTGATGTGATATCTTTAAATCTGGGAAACAAAATTTCACTTAAAGTATCTATGTCATGTACAAAAATTAATACCATGAGCTCTTTGTTAAAGCTGCAAAGTACTCTGGCATTTAATCAACCAGTAATCACATCATTTAAAAAGATATTTATTTTTCAGGTTTGCTATATAATAAAAACAAATAAAAAAACAGGAAATTAAAGTAAAAGAGATTAAAAATTAATACACCAAGTTACTAAATATGAACATGCCTATTATCTTTTCCATATGAATGTGATTTTTCTAAAGCCTCATGTCCTTTGACATGATTAAATAAATAGAGGTTCCTGACTGATATTCAGATTTTAAGACATTGCTATCATGTATACAAAATGAACTTGGGTAAGAAAATGACCAAAGCAAACAGATGTTCTGCTGTTGTCATCTAAGGAGACTATACAGTTCTCCCGAGTAATATAATATCTTTGAGAAGATAACTGGAAAGTATAAAATGATAACAAAATAACATGGCGGAATTAAGACTCAAACTGATGTCCTAAGGTAAAGCATCAATTTAGGGAACTTAATAACAAACCTGCTAGCACACAATAGAAAAGGCTGACCTCTTTTGACATTGTACTAACATTGTGAATATCAGAAATCTGTGAATTATAGGATATAAACCTGCTTACTTCCAATAACCATATTAATGAGTGCCAAGGATGATATCCTTACTTCTGTGCACCATAGATAAAGCCTTGTTAGTGAGCCTAGCACAGAGAGACGCATATCCAGACAACATATGTTGCATGCACAGATATTAGGGTGCATATCTGCTGCACAAAGGCAGAAATATAACTTTATCATGTATGGCTTAAACACCAGTTTATTGCTGTCAGAATAAGAAGTACTAAAAAACAACAGCAACACTGAAAACAATGAGTTACAAGAATTAATATTTCATTTTAATGGACTTGATTTCATTGTACTGGATGATCAGTTAAAGAAATCTGAACATGAAATATGGCATTGCTTCATTCACAGGCAGTATCATTCAGAGTTGATGGTAACCTTAAGCCTAAGATAAACAAATAAACAACACCCCTACTTATACTGGGGGTAGGCAAGACAAGTGAAATAGCATTCATGGAAAGAAGAGTGCTTTGAGGTACAACAAATGGCCAAAGCAGAGTCACCCACCTGAAGCTGAGGTAAGATTTTGAAATTCAGTTATAAGGTGCATGTGTCATTTGGAGAAAAATAGCAGCAACTTTTTTTTTTTTTTTTTTTTTTTTTTTTTTAGGGTTAAGCTGAAGTTGAAACCATTTCTCAACGGAATTAAAATCTTCTTGCATGATATGTAGGAGTGACACAAGTTATTAGACGTACATATGAGTGTAGAATCATCAGCATATTGTATAAGGGAGGCTGGACCTACGGAGGAACAGAGGTCATTGATAAAGATATTAAAGAAGAGGGGACTAGGAACATAGTTTTGAAGTATACCAGTGGAGACTTGCAGATATGGGGAGAGGAAGAGAGAGAAACAGTATTCTGCCATTTTACAAACTGGACCCCATCAAATTAACAGCTGTAATGAAGATGAGGACAGCCCAAGTTGAGACAGTTTATGCAGGAGTTTAGGGTGAGATACAGTATCAAATGCTTTTGACAGGTCAAGGAATAAGGAGGAAACAGGTTTGCCAGAGTTCTTGCATTTGTCTATGGTATCAGTTAATGATAGGAGGGGAGTTGTACTGTGGCTTGGGTGGAAGCTATGTTGGGTGGCTGTTAAAAACGTACATACATAAATATATACAAATATTTTAAGCAACAACATTAATGTTCTTCTAGCCTGCCAATACACCCAAACAGTTGTTCCCATAATAGTGTTTAGGCTGTCCTTAAAATATCTAAACTAGTGCTTGCTTTAATGTAATTTGATAGTTTATTCCACGTATCAGCTGCTGTCCCAGAGAACAAATTAGTACACTTCTCATTTATACAGAATCTTCTACATAAATTGCCTGATGATTCTCTAATACTTTTGATAACCCAAAACATTCTCAGTGATAGTTGTGTCTAAATGCCCTATATAGCTGAATAAGGTCTCCTCTTAAATATCTATATGACAAACTGCACAAGTTTAGATATTTTAAAATATCATAATAATGTAAATGTTCATATCCATTGATGACCTTGGTATATTTCCAGTGTACTCTTTCCAGTTTTCTCATGCTTGTTTTCTTATAAGGTTTCCATATTGTTATTCCATACTCAAGATTGGGTCTGCTGTAACTAACAAGCAATGAATTCATCACTTCTGATTTCCTAGATTTTATAAATCTTTTTATACAACCCATAGTTCAATAACTGTCATTAACCAACTGGGTGATATGATCAGAAAAACTCTAAGCTGAATCTACCCATATATCCAGGTCCTTAAATGAATCTACAGTTTCATTCACAATGTGTGCTGTATTAAATATTCACCTTTCAATCTATGTCTCCCGAACCTCATATGCTTCATCATATTATTGTTCTGTGCCCAAATGGTCAATTTAGTCAAGTTGTTTTGCAGACATGCCCTATCTGTAACACATGCAATCAGTTTACCCAAGGGTTCAAGTCATCTGAATACAGAATGTAGAACACCTCAGATGAAAAATATAAATTTGAAAGATACAGTATGAACAAGTATGGGCCTAGGACAGAACCCTGTGGGACACCTTGATTGTAACCTTGCATTTTACCTGTCCAACTGGCCATATCCTATTTGTAAGCCATGCAGTTATCCATCTTATCAGGAATACATTGGAATTTGTCATTCTAATGTATTTATCAATGTTTATTGTCAAACACTGAAGTTAAATCTATATAAATTACATCACAGCACAGTTTTTCATTCATAGCTGTCATTATATTGTTATAGGACATCATGTTGCAGGTGGTAATAGATCTATTGTCAGCTTATGCATGCTGATAACATGTTTTCAAGTCCCAACCTTTCCATTTCTGACAATGGCTTAACCAATATTACCTTCTACATTATGTTTCCACAATATGCAAGTAAACCTAATGGTCTGTATGACTCTGGGTACAAGTGCATGTCTCCATCTTGAGGAATATCCAGATATTTATACGACCTAGTAAATAATAGATATAATGGTACTGTAAGTTCTTGCTGAAGTATTCTCAGGTCAGTATTACTAATTCTATTTCCTACCTGTACTTTGTTTGGATGCAGGATTTTTTTTCCATAATGAAGGTACATAGTATTTATCTGTTGATATACTGATAAGGCTAGGGATTTGGTATGCTACGGCATCGGTAGGTATCTTTAGGTATTCAGGTGGGTGGTTGTCAGCTGCAGTAGAGCAAGGTCTGAGTTTAAGTAGAAGTTTTTTTTTTTACTCGTGAAACAAGAACTATTCCCTCTTGAAATGAGAAACCGATGTTGCAGAGGGACACATTGTTTTGTACATAATTAGACTGGACAAAATACATCTGTTATTTAAAATAATAGTGTGATGACTTTAAGAACTGTGGTAACTTGAAACTATTTTATCATTAAGTTTTCTTCTGTTTAAAAATGATATCTAGTCTACTGCATCTACATTACATTTTACATGGAATAATCTCTAGACGTATAGTAATACCCTTTTACTTTAACAGGTTTTATGCATTTTGGACCAGCCTCAGAAGAACGGATTTATATCAATTAAGTTTGGTTTAATATTAAATACAACATTCCATGAGTGTTAGCCTCCTGTTGCAAGAAACCTTTGGCTCAGAATTATCAGCACTGACTGGAGGGCTGAAATTAGGTTTTTACATTTTTCAGAACAAAACAAGTAACAAAGGAAATTGAATCACATTATGTTGTTGTGAATGGAACAGGAACTTAGTTCCCCTAAATATGAAAATATTTTTGTTTTAGAAATGCAGTGTCTCCTATTACTTGGCCACTTGCCAACCATTTGCTGCCAAAACAAAAGCAGGTTATTTTATTTTTTATTGGTTCTGAAACTGTAAACAATGTTAATCAGCAATTAATTGCACACCTAAATTCCAAATATAAATGCATAAAAACATCAGTCATGCTTTTCTGGAATTTTAAAAGCAAAATTTACATACTGCTTTAACAATAATAGCATCGAGATTTATTACCTTTACCTGTAGCAGCTCTTAACACAGTTTCTACAATAGTGTGTCTGTGTGGTTTATATTCTTAACTTTTAAATGGCCCAGAATTGGAGCATCATGTTAATAAAATGATGCAATTGTTGGCTGAATATTTTTACTTGACTAGCAATCATCATGGTTTCAGCGAGTGATTAAACATTCTGTAGTCCCATTGATACCTTGCAACATGCCCAGTTTTACATGATATAGCTTGCTAAACGTTTACTCTATTAACGTGCAACTAGGTTCAGCATTTTACTTTCTCTTTCCACTCTGTGTAATGTGTATTGCTGCTGTTTCCTCATGTTGAGTCTCTCTTCAGAACTGGGTGAAGCTTGTATATTAACATCTCCAAATAAAAATATTTCCCAGGTGATCTTGTTCCCACATTCATAGATACTCCAATGTCACTCGGTCTTAAGATCATTCCTGCCTTGTCAGTATCCGCCCTCAAGATGAACTTTTTTTCTCCAGCAGTGCTAAACCAGTCAATCCAGAAGTACATTTGTGCATATCCATTGTCACCCAGGTTATGTTTAAAGGAAGATAGTAAGTCAAACTGCTTAGCATGTAGAAAAAGTTTATTGCAGAGGTTTGGGAGGCATAGGGTTATAAACCTGCCCTCAACCATATTTTACTTTTCTGTTGGTAAAGGTGTAGGTCTCTACTTCTAGTATTGATGGAGATATTGAATGTACAAAGATACAGAAGTTCAAGACACCTGGATCTCTTATGGTGTGGTACAGTAATCTCCCCTCAAATGTCTATAACACACTGAATAAAGGGATACAGCTTGCAGCCTCTCTTGGTAACTTTGTGATTTTAGGCCTGTGATTGTTTTGGTTAGGAACTTTGGGTTGTTTCCAATTGTTTGACATTTTTAGTGAGATATATCCTAAATGGGGCATTGTAGTCAAAAACTGGCCTGATCGATGTTGAGCCTATGGGAGTGATTACTTCTTTAGACCTTGATTTTTTTTTTTGCCAATTACCTGACCTAAATTAAAGGATTTCCTAGTGGCCATTGTTACACAATGGTCAAAAAGGCAGAAAACTATCAACCCAAATACCTATGTTCCTGACAACATTTTCATTTTGTAGTGGTATGTTGTTTACCCAGTATAATGAGGGAAAAGGTGTCAGCCAAAAGAAAGGATAGTACCTTACTGCATTTATTTTGATCACATTTTAGCAGACAATAAGATTACTAGGCAGACTTCATTCTGGAGAGTTTAGGTGTCAAAGTATGACTTAATAACATGCTCCCACTTGTAGTCATCTATTCGGTGATCTGTGAAGTAAATAACAAAATGGAGAGAGCACAGCATCGAAGGCTTAGAGGCACTTTCATTCTTTCAGATGAGGAATCTGCAACTTGCACTGGGTAGGTTTTACATTTTGGATAGTTTTCCATCTATCTTACCACATAATTAGCTTTTATATGATGACAGCTGGGGAGTGGTTCATAGGTGTGTACCAGACCAACAGCCCTGGAGCCTTTACAACCCTAGCCCATAGAAGTGCCCTGGCATCATGCCACCGTTAGTTCCCGGTGTCTTTATCAAGTAGAGCCATTGGAGTGATCCCTGGGGTGAACTTTCTATTTCCCATCCACTCATCAAGATTTTTCTTGAAAAGGGCCAATGAGGTGCTCTGCTTGACATGTATTTGAAGTCTATTCCAGAGCATCAGCAGTCTCTGGGTTATGAACCTGTCCCTCCAGCATGTTCTGTTAATTGTGGTAATGAGGTTGAGGTCCCTGGAGCATGTGGTGCAGAGGAATTGGGATTTCTTTAGGTGTAACATTTCTAACAAGGCTGGGTCAGAGGTAATTGGTGTTGAAGGACTCGGCCAGGTCAATGTCAGCACATCCACTGCAGGCCAGCACCTACATCATCTGTAACCATTTGAAAGATGTTTATCAGGCAATACCATTTATAATGCCAAACTATAGGGAGTCATGCCTAATAATGTTCTTGATATTGCAGTTTATAAAGTCAGTTATAGTATATTCCATAGCATTGCAGACAAGGCTTGTAAAGCTGCTTGGTCTGTAATTACAAGGGTTGGTTGTAAGGCCACCCGTATGGAGGGACATCACCACTGCAGTACTCCACTCATCTAGGACAAAACCAGTAACTAAACTTAGGTTAAACAGTTTAAGGAGTCTGTCTGCAATTGTATGTTTAATACTATTTATTAACCAATCAGGGATATTTCAGGTCGCATGGAGGAAGTATTTTTGTTCTTCGTTAAAACTTTCAGTATATGATCTTTAAAGATAATTGGGGTATAAAGGTCCAGATACTTCAAGACTTTGAATAAAAGTATTGTGGGTGAAGATGGTAGTAAATGTTTGCAAGCATATTGGCAATATTTCTTTTGTGAGAATAGGAGGCATAATTAAGCATAGGTTCTAAGCATTGTAAGGTTTTACTTTTAGTATTTTAACATAGCTAAAGATGGATTTATAACTATCTTTTGGATCAGAGGCTGGCCTAAGTTCATGGGCTCCAATGGACCTGACAGCATTTTTTAAATTTTTCTTTAATTGCTCTTTCAATACAGTCTCTTGTCAAAATGTTCTTGAAAGGGGTTTTGCATAAGAGATCTGCAATGATTCTGCTAACCCTTCACTGGGATCTTAATTTTTTGTTAGAGAAGATAACACTTGCTCTATTGGAATGAGCTAATCTAGTAGACTTGAGGTTCTTCACAATCCAATAAATACACCAGTATGGCAACTGTGCACAGCCAAAAAGTAGAATCCTCACAAGAAAAACAAACAAAAAAAAATTTAACTAAAATCTTTCTGATCTGACCAGTGGTTCTTTCCTTGTGAAGGTAGAAAAAAACAACTTGTGTCAAAACAGACTGGCTGTATAACTATTACCTCATGTAAACAATACAAGCTATTCTAGTTAGGGTCAAGGCCTGCTCAACCAGGGCCTTGGGTTCATCTGTGGGTGTTTGGAAAACATTGAATTTTAGAAGTATTGTAGAAGTAGCAACTTTGTTCTCTGTTCATACTGTTACAAAGCAATACATGCTTGATTCCTTCCCTAGGTCCAGATCAAGCTTTGCTAGGACCATTCTTCAGGGGCTTTAAGGACTTTTCTCCTTCCACCTTCCAGATGTAGTTAGCTAAGGTAATCCACCCGTATAACATAATCTAATGTAACAGTGATCAATATAATGAACATAGTACAGTTGTGTAAATTGAGTTTACCGTAACAGTACATGTTCAAATGATCACTGTTGCAGTAGCCACTGTCTCTCTCCATTTTCCTTATTTTCTGGGGTGTTTTTTATGCTAGGGTTTCAACATTGTTTATTATATCTAACATTGTCCTTTCAGGACTCAGCCTACCTCTGCCTGGTGGCATGAAAGCTCTGAATGGCTTTGCACCCAAACTTGTCTTTTAATCAGCTCAGCTCAAGCTATTTGACAGTTGGAGTGCATGGAAGGTGCTCTGGAGCTTTGGAAGCTGGCTGGCTGTTATCTCCTTGGAAGGATATAATCCATATAGTAAAGGCTACTGCAGCAGTGGTCATTTCAACATCTACTGTTATGGTATGTTCAACTTACACAACTGTACTTTGCCTTGCATGTGCTTCACCAAGTCAGTTACTACATGTTACTGACCACCTACTGTAATTAAACATTCAGTTATTGCTGCATTGTCAAAAACAGGTCTATTACAAGCACCCAATGGGGCTCAAAGTTCTCTATGTCTCAGCCAGATGCGGTACTTGCCATTCAGAGCAAGTTGGAATGAGCAAGTAAGCTGTATTCTACTAGCATGTGAGAACTTATAGTAGACCCATGAAGAATAATTGTTATCAAGGACAATTCTACTTTATTTAACCCATGGCAGTCTACAGTCATTTTCCCTTTATCGTCTAGTTTTCTCTTCTTGGCAATGCCAGACTGTTGTAAAAACATTCAGTAGCCTACAGAATACAACTCATAATTTCTTTATAATAGTATCTGTTATTTTTTGAAGGTCATCTATATAAACACTATTTAGTGTATGTAATTTGCTCTGATGGAGTTGTATACAGTGGTTTTCAATTTATGTATGCTCATGCAATGGATGTTGCTAAGCTGGCTGAGCAGTGAATCATCCCAAAATGACAGGCTCCTTCACTGGTTTGTAAACTTTCCACCAGATATCATGTATATATGTTCAAGAACTGGTGCAATAACTATTCTGCTCTCCATTGTTATTTATTGGACGTCCTCTCTTCAGTTTAGGGTTACCTGATATTTGTGTTATTTGTAATCAGCTATCTACTAGTATCATATGCGTTTAAACCCTGATTTAGGGCTTGAACCCTGGTCCTGGACATTGGACTAAAATGTTCTTGTCTGGTAAAAGATGACATAGCACAAAACTCATTTTTTTCTTTAACTTTGCTGCCTCTTTGCAGTGCTTGTAAAACTAATTTCATTGTAAAACTAATTTCAGTACTTACGTATTATCGCAACCATATTTTCACTGTTGCAAAGAGTGCATACCTGCAGACAGATGACTGCCTGAAACACTTCAGCCAGCTGATAATATTCCTTACTAATGTCCAAAAAGTTTAAATGACTTTCTGAAATGGCAGACCTTACAAAATGACCACCCTGGTATTACCTGTTGGCGTCTTGATAGTAAGGGATATATAACAGACATTTTCTTCCATTGTACGAGTCTACATTGAGAATCAGGGATTTACACTTCTTTTGGGATTGTGTCATGTAGTAGCATTTGCAAGTGTTTCAGGCACTCGTTTTCCTGCAGGAATGTGCCTATCAGTTGTGAAAGTGAAACGACACTGCAGAGTGGGGACTGCCTATGACAACACCAGGAAAGGTATTCCACTGTTCAAGGAACAGCATAGTAACTGTTTGGAAAGTACAACACCAATTTGTGCAGTAGGAAGTATCACAGAAAGGTTTGCAAGGAGCTTCATTTTCCAGATCCTCCTTCAAACATGAAGGAGGATCTCAGCTCAGCTCAACCATGTGCTGTACTCATCAGTTTAGTACAGCACATGGTTGGATGCTGTCATTCTTTGTAAAAAGACACAATGTATGACAAACGGTGTCCCTCCCGCACTCATCTGCAAAAGGGCCGCTTTCCTTTCTGCTTCATGGTCCACTTGCACAAGAAAACCGAAACAAAGGTAGTTCGGAGTTTACACAGCCCTTAGCATTTACACATACAGCTCTGTCTTGTAAACATAATGAATTACACAATGGAACAAATGTGGTTGTGATAATAGGTAAGTACCCTAATTTCATATATGCTTAATGATTTTTAAATAGCTAAAAAATCACAATTATTGCAATATCATTAGGGCTTTGTAGTACCTTTAAAATTACACTGAAACACTCTCCATAATTAATTTTAATGTTATACAACATATACACACTCACACACACACCAGAGACTGCTGACCCTGCTCTTTGAATGCATTAAATACTAGCCCTATAGTTACCTTCATGCATAGCTTAGCAAATGCACATTTCAATATTATAAATGTGTCCCACAACTGACAGAAATTATTACTGAAACAAGCATCTGCACCCTACTACCAAACTGCTAGGTGTCACGATTGACAACAATCTTTCCTTTGACTGTCATATCAACAATACCATTAAATCTGTAAACAGGAAACTTGGCTCTCTCTATAGAATTAAAACTTTCTTAACCTCCCCAGCCAAAGTTACTCTTGCTCACTCTCACCTTATTTCCACTCTTCTCTATGCTTCACCAATCTATACTAACCTCAAGAAAAACAATCTCTCCAAACTATCTACCACTTACAATAATATAGCTAGATTTGTTACTGGTAAGCCTTTCAGAACTCACCACTGTCTGAATCTGCAGCAACTTAACTGGCTTGAACTGACAAACATGCTGCTTCTTTCCCAACTCACGTTTGTCCAAAGAGCTTTCTACCAACCTCATAACACACCTGTACTTTCTAACCTCATAACCCCTTATTCTAATCTGAACTCACTCCGCTCATCAAACAAACTGCTAGTCACCTTAACCAAATCTAATAACCTAGCTGGTGATTCCCTCTTCTCGAATTCCATTGGTAAACACTGGAATCAACTTCCTACCAAACTTACTTCCATTGCATCTACTGTTCTGTTTAAACAAAAACTCAGAATCTACCTTAAAAGCCACTGGATGTGCCCCTGCTCTAATCCTGATTAAAAAGTTAATTTCCTTAGTTAACCCTCTTTTTTCTCTCCCTATTCTTTTGTGCCTCCTGCTTTCTCCCTTAGCCCTCTTTCTCTACTGTATACGGACTTCTCCCCTATATCTTTCCTCTATATGCCTATGACTCTTCCAGAAAGTATATATCTTTTATAAATCTGCTCTCTCTCTTCTATCGTTGTTTCTCTTTCCTTGATCTTACACTTTCTCTTCTTGGTTTTAAAATATGTAATAATGCTTAACATGTTGCTATTTACATTGTCTAGGAATTTAAAGTCCTATTCTTTTGGTAACAATGTTCATTGTCTACGTCCTACCAGAATGTAATCTGTTATTTTTGCTCATGTTGTATCTCTTTTGTCTATATGTGGAGCTTTTCTCCCCGGGCCTCTGCTGAAAATGGAAATATATTCAGTTAGACTAGCCCGGTTAACAAATGTAAAATAAAATAAATAAAATAAATAAAAATAAATAAAATCTGAGCAGAGATGAAATACCTGCCTATTGATGAACATCACCGTACTGTTTTCAATGATTTCTATCCCTTGTTTCTGTTTTTTTAGTTTGTTTTTTTTTTCCGCTGAATGTGATCTGAATCTAGTATATCACTCAGACCTTAGGTTACATCATAAAATCGTTGTTCTACTGCACTGCTCAAAATTACCATTAACTGACCTTTTCACAAGAACTGATGCATTCTTTGTTAACATTGTAACACCTAGCATGACTATTATTTCACATCTCCTGACACCTGTAGTATTCGTGGGTGAACAGCTTTCACGGGATTGCTGAGAATACAGTTTTGTAATCTGCCTCCAAACAAATGCATATATCTCAAAAATGACAACAGTTACAAAAAGAAAGTTAAAATATAAAATCCTTTAACATACACTCCCCTGCACAATTGTGATATTAGTAACGCAGCCAAACATAATGGGGACTTTATATTGATCAAGTAATTAGAATATACATTTTATTACTATAATTCTATGAACAAGTATTACTATCAGTCTCATCATAGTATATAGATCTCAATGATTAGCATGACTTTTCTTTGTGAGGACATGATCTTCAATTTGCAGCAAAGAAATTTTTTTACATTTGGTCCATTTTTGAGATATTTACATAATTATGATTTGTATACATTTTGCATATTTAATGGACAAGGATGTGACAACATATCTGAAGCTGGGTTTACTATTGTTTGTTCAAACGGAAAAACACTTGCCGTTCGAAACAACGAATAGTAAACCTGAAAACACACATTCCGACCTGCCACAATGTCGACCCAAATGATCGTCACATTTGAGTTGACATTGTGGCCAAAACCATTACGTGATAGCCATGTAGGAGCTGATGTAAATCAGACTCCTTTATGACAAATCACATTTTTACAGGGAGGCAAGCCCCCTGCACCCCCCTGTGTGGTCTGCGCCACCCACACCCCCCTACTAATATATTCTAACTATGAGATCGCACTACAGTGGGGATATGGATGAATTTCCAACACCTACTGTACCGCGATCTCCATGCAGATAGTCAAATACACTTGTGCGACTGCACTACAGTATTCCCATAAGTGTGTTTGACTATCCCATCCATTTATGTTTTGTGCAAGACATTCTGATTTTCAGCAGCAGTGCTGCTGACAAAATGTTGTTCGCACAAACCATAGTAAACCCTGAAGCTGTGTTACATAGACACTAACTATGAATACAAAGTTTTTGTAGCACTGTGTATGCTTTTATTTGATGCTATGGGTAATCACACCTTCTGGTGTTAATTATTAATATAACTTATGCCATATATTCATAATCTAGCCACAAAAAAAAACACAATTTCTCTAGTACAGAGAACTCCATTTGTCTAGGATGCCATTCCTAACTCTACAGTAAATAGGCATTTCCAGTGCTGTTTCACAATATGTCTAGGTGGACAGTGATTGAGATTTGTACTAGCATGTGTGCATATAAACATATTTTATTAAGAAACAAGTATAAATATTTGCAAATCAGTAGCAGACAGACAACATGCATCAGTGACATATTTTGCAACTTTATGTAAGCTTTCATTTGAAACCATAAAGTGCAAGTACCATATATAAATTATTTGGGCGGAGTTATTAACATAAATATTAATATGATAATATTTATAAGTTGGCATATAAAGAAATCGTGTTGTCTTACTTACTCACTACTGTACCAGGAAAGCAAACATTATTGACCTGTGTTCTGAGCTATTCTATGAAATACTATTCTACCAGGCTACTATATAGACATTGTTAGAGACATTTGCATAAAATATGCAAATACAGATAAATATAGTTATTATAGGTGATAGGTGGTTACCATGGCATTGACCCTAAGGGCCATTTTAAGTCTAGCCAAGTTTACCTCAAATTTACCAGCATTTCTGCAAATCGGTAATAGACACTGCTTCTGTCTGACATTTTTTTTAGTGTTATGTAATCTTATAAGCGGCACCATAAAACACTACCAATTCTGCCACGAGCACATTATTAACATAAAGGAGATTTACCTGTAAGTCATGTTGTCTGTGAGTGGGAGTCCTTTGGGGAGTGTAACCATGGCATACCATTTTAAATGAGGGGAGTGACTCCAATTAATAGATTCTTTAGCAGCAAGACATTCACAATGGAGTTGGCTGACAGTGACAGTGATCTATCCGGTAAGTATTGCTCATCGTGGTGGGTTTTCATGATTTGCAGTGACTCGGTAGTTGCCTTTGTGGTGTCAGAGTTAAAAAAAAAATAAGAGAAGTTTTAAGATTTTGCTGACTTGTCAGTTGCCTTGTGGATGTCCGGGGTTAATTTATTTATTTAACAATACACTGTACGGGCCTTACTGAGTTTCATTGCCTCGTTAGTCACCTTAGGATGCCCAGGTGGAGGGGGGAATTCACACCACTCAACTGTTTAATCTTTCACAGAATGTCCAGCTTTTGCCTCATATTTTGGGTCTATTCCTCATAGATTCACTGTTTTCTGGACTTGTGGCAAATCGGTTTGGATTGGCTGCACTATATAATGGCAGGTGTTTGAGTTTCATAATTCATAATCTTCAGAAAATGCATGGCAACACAAGATCTTTTAGTCTAGCAACTTTTTAGATTTATAAGAGCAATATGTTAAACTTTGTCCCTATTTTTGGAGCTCCCCCATTATTTTTGTCTTGTCCTGATTTTGTGCTAAGAGGTCTGAGCCATGGTTTTATTTCTTAAAAAAAGAAAAAAAAACACAAACAATAACAAATAATATAGTTAAGAATATTATCAGGAATCAGGCATGAATATATCTCAACTGTCTGGATTTTTGTATAGTGTTTGAATTTATGCCTCATATTTTGCCCTGGGTCTTGGAGTTGGTTTCCAGTCAAATCACTCTCAAACCATGGGGAATTAATTTAATTGATTGCAGGCAGTGGGTGTTGGACTTTGTGCCTTTCAGAAAACCCACAGCAATGCAGAACTGGCTAGTTTAGCAACATGCTAGTTTCAGGAGCAGTGATGCATGTTGTCCCCAGAGTTCAGGCCTTTTGCCCCCCCCACCCCCACCCCACTTTCTTTTTTAATGTGTGCAGTTTCCTTGCTTTAGACGATTAGGTTATATATAATCTTTATTAAAAAAAAAAAAAAAAAAAAAAAAACAATAATGCAATTTATTACTAATGCAGTGTTTTGCTAGCATTTACCTGTAGATTCATCTGATTGGACTATGGTTTATAATATGTCCCCAGTCTTTTCAGCTTCTAACAATTTATACTTTCATATGGTCATCAGCTTTTAGAGTATAAAATCAATGCTCAGTTTGTGTCTCATTTGGTCATTTGTTTTCCTCATAGCTTGGTGCCGTCTTTTATTTTCTGGGCTCCTGGGCAAATGACTGCTTAGAAGCTTGGGGAGGGACATTCAGGCATTTTGCTCAGTGTGTTTGTTGATCAGATATTTCATATTAAGCATTTTACTTGCAGCTTTGAGCAATGTTAATAATTGCACTGGTTTGGAGTCAGGCTTCCCAGTTATGGACTTTTTTTTTGGGTATTGGTTATTTTACTAGGGCATGCGTACCTTCTTTTGTGGCCAGTGGTATTACTGGCTTTTGGAAGTATGTGTAACTTGATGCTATAAGGGGAAAGGTGGAATTGTTACAGCTGGTTATGGGTTGTAGTTGTAATGGTGCAATGTCTCTTATAATGTCTTCCTTCTGAATTAGTAAAAGGTAATTTTATTCATAGCATCCGTGGGTAGTCCTTTACTTAGTGTGGCTCCCAGTTATTACCTGTCCACTGGGCATGTAATTGTAGATTGCTTTTTGCTGTTTTACTCAGGGCAGGCATGGGTACATTCAAGGGACAAAATCCTGGCATTCCAGAACCCCCTCAGCAACATATCTATCTTCTGCCAGGGGAGAACTTTAGTCTGCTGAAGCAAGAAGCTTTTAAGGTTAATCGTGTCACTGGCTTTATATTCTAGAACACCACAACAGCAGAACATCCAGGATTCAAATGGCTGGCATTTTTCTCTGATACTCTGCTTTTGTTTTGTTTGCCATATTCTTCCCTCCATTTTCTTTTTTTTCCCCTTGGTATTAACAGAGACAGTGGGGGCAGTTGAACAGGGTCAGAACTCCAGGAAGAGACCATCGCTGAATGTGGAAGTGAAGTCATACGAAGGACCAGCTCCATGCAAGAAGGCTAGAAGGAAAACAAGAGAGATTCCTCCAGTCCATGAGTCATCCCTTCACTCCCACCTGAAGCATCATTAGAATCTCAAGGTAATGCCTCTGGTAGAGGTCAGTCACCTGAGGATTGTGAGTTCATAAATTCTCTGGCAGAAGAAGAGAAGGTTAGTCTGTTTGACCAAGCTTTGGAAAGGTATATTGGTGCTTCTACAGCTGTTGTTCCTGGGGATAGAGGAGATACTGATGCTGGTCAAGTTGTACACCCACCATTAACCTACTTGCATAGGGGGCCCAATATGGTCAGTGGTTCAGTGGGTGACAGCATGCCCTACCTGGATGGTTGGGCTACTCAGTTTTTGTCCCCTATGGCTACATTGAACGTTAAGATTTCCAATTGACTGGGGTCTCACATCATGACACATCTTCCCAGCAAGGTCAAAGCTAAAATCGTTGAAGGGGAATTTGTAAATATACCTGACCTAGTGGATACCAAGTGAATTAAATGCATTTTGGATGCCAACAACTCTTCTAACAAGAACGTGATGGCAGCCTTGATGACCATCAGGAAAAAGGCATCATCCTGAGCAGCAGTTAGGAAGTGGGATGCTTGTTCACTAGGTTTTGTGGTGTTAATAGGAGTGATTATCAAGAGGACACTAGCCAGGCCCTACATTTTCTAGCTTACTATAAGGGAGGTGCACCATTTCAAAGGGGGTTCTGGATGGTTGAATTATGATCAATGTTTTAGGAAAGTTAAAGCAATGGATAAGTTCCTCAGGTGAAAGTTAAGGCATCCTGACATTTGGCTGATTGCCATGTTAGATAAGCTGGCCATCACTGGGCTTGATGGCGGGTTTGGTACTGGCAGGGCAACAAAGTTTGGCTGGGCCTTCAATCATGGCAAATGCCTGTGGCCAGCCTGCAAATTCATCCACTTGTGCTTGAGACATGGGAAAGGTCACCATGCTTCCAGGTACTGGGGCGATAGTTGGCAAGGCCAGGTCTGGTTTTCTCTCAATGTAGTTAGAGGAAGGACTTGGGGAGTGAATGTAACATCTCTCCTTGAATTAGGCGGCCTTTTCGTGGCCACAGTTGGGACTTTGGCAGGAGTTATGAACATTCCACAGCAGTATCACTCCCCAATCTGTCTAGATAAATTAACCTAGATATTGTCTGCTTACCCAGATCAAAAGGCAGCAACTGTTCTTGTTATAGGTATTTCCAATGACTTTCCTATTCAATCCTCAACTTGTTAGTTTCCAAAGTAGTTAAAATTCTTTCATCCTTTAAAGGACATGAAGAAATGTGGTTAGATTGATAAAGAGCAAGTGGCTGGTAGACTAATTGGCCCCTTTTCTACCCCTCCTTGGCCTGCTTTTAAAATTTTCCAATTGGTCTTGTTCCTAAGAAACAAGATGGTCAATTCAGGTTGATTCATCATCTGTCACACCATGTGGGAGCTTCAGTTAATGACTTTATTGACAAGTAGTTGGCCAAGGTATGATATTCTTTCCTGGATCAGGTGGCAGAGTTTATTTTGGGCTACTCTGACCCATGCAATTCAGTCTGCTATCTTTCTTCTTCCCAAGGATTAGGAAGATTGGCCATATTTAGGATTTTGGTTTGAGGGGAAATCTTTTTTTTGACACTGCAATGCCCATGGGGTGCTCTGTAGGTTGTGCTACTTCTGAGATGTTCAGCACAGCCTTACATTGGTGTTGGCAGCAGCAAGCACCCCTTCAATCAGCAGACCATTACCTAGAAGATGTCTTGATCATGGGGGAGAGTCAGGATGAGGACTTGCAGGGCACGCCTGTCTTTAAGGAGCTTGATCTGATTTGGGGGGTACCTTTGGTCAGCAACAAGTCAGAAGGGCCCAGACAAGTCTTTACCTTTCCAAGTTTGGACATTTATACCACTGATAACTCATTCAAGCTTCCACTGAGCAATTTACATCTAATGTCTCACAAGATTTCTCTATCCTGTTTGGAGTTAGCTTGTTTTCCTTCAGTTAATTAATGTCACCAGTGTTTCAGTAATCATCTTCCCTGACAATCATGCACTTGAACATGAGATTACACAAACAGCTGCATTATTCATCACATAGCTGTACAATCGTATTGCCATAGAGCTGCATTATTCATCACATAGCTGTACAATCATATTGCCATAGAGCTGCATTATTCATCACATAGCTGTACAATCGTATTGCCATAGAGCTGCATTATTCATCACTTAGCTGCACAATCGTATTGCCATAGAGCTGCATTATTCATCACATAGCTGTACAATCGTATTGCCATAGAGCTGCATTATTCATCACATAGCTGTACAATCATATTGCCATAGAGCTGCATTATTCATCACATAGCTGTACAATCATATTGCCATAGAGCTGCATTATTCATCACATAGCTGTACAATCGTATTGCCATAGAGCTGCATTATTCATCACATAGCTGTACAATCGTATTGCCATAGAGCTGCATTATTCATCACATAGCTGTACAATCGTATTGCCATAGAGCTGCATTATTCATCACATAGCTGTACAATCATATTGCCATAGAGCTGCTTATTCTTCAGTGGCTGTTCTCTGTCTTCTAACCTACATTAGGTGACACACCAATTAATTATCAGTTTTCCATTGTCATGCTCAGATCCTTATGCCTGGTGACAATATTATGCCTGTCATATTGTAACTTTCCCATTAACATGGTTAAAACCTACACAGGTGTGCAGACACACACAGACACACACACACACACACACACACACACACACACACACACACACACACACACACACACACAAACATGTGCGCACACATGCACACACACATGCGTGCGAACCCATTCACACACACACACACACAGACACACACACACACACACACACACACACACACACACACACACACACACATGTGAGTGTGCACACACATACATACACTTGTCTGCACAATATTGGCATTCAACACTTACATTGCAGCTAGAATAATAGGCTTTGCATTAGGACATTTTGTCTGAAGAATATCAACTCAATAATTATTTATTTACTATTTCTTCAATGGGTAAGCGGACTAGTATGTTGACCCTTTTTAGCCACAACACAAGGTCAAAGAGCGGAAAATACATCTCAGTCTTTCAGTCAACAATATTATTCACAAAATGAGGACAGAGCAAAATTCAGAACATAGTAAGTAAGACTGAATACAGACAGAGCAACATTAAAAGCTGCAGTCAGAGTGCACTGAAAAATGATATATTCAAATGCAAGCTGTTATGTGCATAAAATGCAGTGATATCATAAATATAATCTATAAATTCCTATATGCATGTGGAATAAGAGGCTGAGAAAAGTTTTTTTTAATGTATTCTAATATTCATGAAATGGGATGGGAATTAAAATATTTTTAGCAATAGGCCTTTGAGCAACAAGTAAAAGAAGGCGACTAATCTTGTAACAGTTGATTGAGCAATGACCATTAGTTACAAAATGTGTGTGTCTGTGTGTGTGTGTGTGTGTGTGTGTGTGTGTGTGTGTGTGTGTGTGTGTGTGTGTGTGTGTGTGTGTGTGTGTGTGCGTGTGTGTGTGCGTGTGTGCGTGTGTGTGTGTGTGTGTGTGTGTGTGTGTGTGTGTGTGTGTGTGTGTGTGTGTGTGTGTGTGTGTGTGTGTGTGTGTGTGTGTGTGTGTGTGTGTGTGTGTGTGTGTGTGTGTGTGTGTGTGTTTGTGTAAGGAAAAGGTAGGGTCAGATAGTAGGTCTACGTACCGCATGTCAGTGATATTAGGTATTCTTTTCTCATTAAGATCTTTTACAAGAATAGGTGAAATAGTGGGTAACTTCTTTGTTGAGGCAAAAACCATCACATTGTTTTTCTTGCGGTTAAATAGTAGCTGGTTAGCAGTGGACCAGGTGCATAATGGAGTGAAAATGACCTGTATCTCAGTTTGCAGTTCAGAATGCCTAGTACTGGATTGCATAAGGAGCATCTCTGCATATAGTATCAATGTAAGATTTGGTAATTCTAAGGGGGGGGGGGTATTAACAGAGAGAAAAGACAAGAGTACCTAGCTAAAACCCTTGTAGTACACCACTATTACACTATTAAGTTCTCCAGCAGTAGAGGATGAGACATTGCTATGGAACTGGAAGTCTATGTCTTTTAGATAGCTGTGCAACCAGCAGATAGCATTATCTCCAAAGTTAATGTCTTTTGATTTGTTGAGAAGAAGGGTATGGATAACCATTTCAAAAGCCCTTATCATTTCAGTAAAGAGACCTACAGACATTATTCCCACATTCTTGCACTGCAGAAGCCATGCTCTGCACCACATAACAGGCCACAGATGTGAAGTAGTTGCTTGTATAAAAAATGTTCAGCTATTTTAGTAATAGGGCACATGGTAGAAATAGGTCTATAATCCTTCAACCCATTAGGAAAAGTGACTTTAGCCTTCATTTTGAGACTGCAATGGTCATTACTTTGCAAGGTATACTACAATGCTACAAATAAGATGACATGAAAAATTACAGACATTCTGCAAAATCAGGGACAGTTCTAAGGATGTAAATACGCATGTTTCTTTTATCTTTTTTCTCTAGGCATGAGCCAGACAGGTGAGTGCTTTGGTACTTACAATCTTCCCCAATCTGGACTCTTAGTGATGACACTTTAATGGGCATTGACTAAGGCACGCTTATTCGAACAATCTTCATTGATTTCACTAGGGCATTCAACTGGTCAGGTAATCTTATTGAGTTAAATACCTAATCAAAATAAGCATTAGCACAGATGCCATCCTTTGGTTCCAAAATTACTTAAGTAATGAACATTTTACTGTGAACTTCAGCTCTCCAATCACTTCTTTAAACCCTATTATTTGTATATGACAGAAACTGGTCATTTCTGATTAGTGCTCTGCTTCCCCTAACAAATTAAAATGCATAACTAAGCAAGTAAATAACTAACTGCAATAAATAAGTATTTATAAATAAACAAATAAATAATAAGTGATATTTGTACCATGCATACTTCCAACCGCCTTATTGTACTTATAAAATGGACATTTTTGTTGTTGTTTTTCAGTTTAAGTTTTACGTAACACTCCATCTTTACCCCTCCTATTTTATATTTGCATTAACAAAATCTTCCTTATGTCCTGTTGTTAATCTCTGCTGACAATATGGTCATCCATTTGACTAGTCACTCTCTGCCTTCACTGCAGCATGGCCTACCAGAAGATTTCCATTCCTTTATCCATGGAAGTAACAAGAAACATATGATTCTTAACTTTATAAAATCAAATGTATATTATTTGGGACCAAACAGAAACTCAGTAAAAGCCATGATTTTCCAGGTGATCTTAATAACCTCAGCACCCCTTCAGCAAGTAGCTTGGCATGTAGTTACTATGTACTACCAGTTTCCATCGGCATCTGGTAAACATATGCAAAAAGATTATCTCTCTAGTCTTCTAGGCAAACAAAACCTCGCCCTTCTGTCTTACTCCGTCAGTTCATCTGTAGGCAAAAGTATTTTGCATGCACAGGTATCCCATTAGTTGTTCCTGCCCCCAAAAGGAGCACCTCCACCATCCAATCTATTTCAAACCAAGTCTGAAAATCTACCATACTCTTGCCTAGTAATGAACACCATTGTTTAACTCAGAGGAAAGCCAAATAAATTCAATTCAAAAAAAGAATAGACCTGATTCGTGGTTCACAGTTATTCAAACTCTTTAACAAAGCAGAAATTCTCCCATTAATTACCCCAAATAAGACAAATCCCACATATAATCTCAGAAGCATCATTCACATCATCATTCAATCCAAACTGTATACCACAGATCATTAATTCTCCACTCTTAGGCTAAAGTTTCGGAAATTTCTTCTGTCTTACATTTAATTTACTTATTTGATTCTACATTCTGTACCTTGCAAAACATCTCAGCTGAAACATCAAAAATGTCTATAAAAAATATAAATATTGACGTGTGTGTGTGTGTGTGTGTGTGTGTGTGTGTGTGTGTGTGTGTGTGTGTGTGTGTGTGTGTGTGTGTGTGTGTGTGTGTGTGTATATATATACACACACACACACACACACACATATGAGTGTCAGTCCTACTTTTTATTGCCTGCAGCTTTTAAAGGACAACTCCACCCAAAACTAACAAAATCTAAATAAATAAATTAATAAAATAATCATACTCTCAGGCCACATAATGTAAAATTCTCTGTGGCTGTATTCGGCTCCCTTTCACTGCTCTTATCAGCTTTCCATTGTAGCCTTCTCCTCATATTCACACATATATCACACTTATCATTCTCTGTGCACTGAATAGTTTGATATCAGTCTTGATAAATATAGATTTTTGATTATCTGCAGCTTTGATATTGTACATACTGTACATACAGATGTTTAAATATAGTGTTCTCTCTCTCCTTCTGCTCACTGCATGTTTACCAAATATTGCAGATCACTCTTTTGAAGGTTTTGATATTTTTCTATTTCCCTCCTGAAATTAGTAATTTCTGATCAGTGTTCTGCCTCACCTAACAAATTAAAATGCATAACTAAGTAAATAACTAACTAAAATAAATAAATATTTATAAGTAAAAATGCAAACAAATACATAAATAATATCTGAATGCACAGCGATATTTGTACCATGCATACTCCCAACTGCCTTATTATAGATTCATAGGCGGTTACTAGGCTTTTGGCCCCAGGGCCTTTATAAGCTTAGCCATGTTATACCCTTGTTCCCTTATTGACCAAGTTGTATGGTCTATATTTGCAGTGCAAGTCTATGATCAACACCGACTGCCCTTACCCAAGAGGGACTTAAGTGACACTTCTGGGGTAAATTTATGGTCTCCCATCCATTTGTCTAAGTTACAGTTAAATAGGGTCATTGAGAAGCTCTGTTTTACGTGAAGTGGGCATTTGTTCCAGAGGAGTGGCAACTTCTGGGAGACATATCTGTCTCTCCAGCATGTCATGTTAATGTTGCAGGCTAGGTTAAGATTCCTAGAGCGAGTGGATCTTTCCCCATTTGATTTGTGGATGTGCAGCATTTCCATTAGAACAGTGTCTAAGACTGCTCTGTTGGCCAGTGTGAAGGCTGCCAGCCTAGCCAGATAGAATTTTGGAGATAATTCTGTTATCTGTAAATATTAATGTAACAACATTACACTAACATTACACTCTGCTGGCAGAAAGCTGGCCAAGTAAAGCATGTTGTGACCCTTTGATCTAAACACAGTGCCAAAATGTCTAAATGAAGACATTCTTTCTATTGTTTTAACCAAGAGTTAAATTGCTAGATTTAAACATGCAGATGTATTTTTATTGCTCTGCTTCCTGACCAGCTGCAAGATAACAAAAGGAGATGTTAAGAATGTAAATGTAGTTTCTGTGAGCCTGGGAACACAGGGAAGTGTGAAGAATGATGTAATGGGAACCAGTAATGTGATTTTAAAACATAGACAATCAGAGATTATTAAGCATTTTTGTCTTCACCATCCAACTCACCAGCACTTTCTTGCTCTATAAGTAAGCTTATCTTAGATTTGTGTTTTTGCTTAGAAATAGCTAGAAACTAGAAAGATTAGACTGTTTTTCTGTGATGTCAGAATGGTACTACTGAATTATTTTAAGTATTTCTCTGTGATCTCTGAACTTTGACTAGCACTGTGAAGTAAGAAATATTGTCTTGTGTTTTTATTATTTATTATTAAATTATTTAAAACCTTTTAACTGTGGCTGTTTTGTGTACAGATAAGTTACGCTCTAAGAGTACATTGCATGTAGATAAGGATCCTGTACCAAGTCACTCTAATAAGCCTTGACTGTTTAGTTATACTACCGATTGGTTAATAATATTGCACAGTAATAATTGGATACCCTTTTAAGGGCCTTTGAGTAGCTGATAAATATTAGCTGGGTGGTGGCAGTGATTTCTACCGTATAGTCTGGGTAAAAGGGGCACAGTTGGAGAACCTGTGCCAGCCTTCCCAGAAGTGTCTGTGTGGTTGTATAAACTCTTATCTCAAAGTGTGTGTCAGCTACTTGGGCAGGGACCCGAAGCACTGGTTGGACAGAGAGGGTGCTGAAGATTGTACCTTGCCCAGCTGGCTGAGATCTGGACCTATAGCTGTGCCAGTGGGGAGTCTTATTGGGGACCTGGAGAGCAAGGGAGCGACCAGCCCCAGACTGACTGTGATCTCTGTGTACTCTTAAGGGAAATTGCACCTTACGGTGTGTATTTGTTATCCTTTCCTCCTATATGACATGCCCCTCGCTGGTGTAGTGGAGAGGATTGAGACTCCTTGATTTCTGGGCCAGGGCACGGGCATCGCAGCCAGACACAAGTCACCTTTCAGCAGTCTATAAGATGCAGAATACAGTGGCAGAGCCTTCAGTCTGTCCATGTAGTTCATGTGTTGAAGGCCCTGAATTTTCTTGATGAGAAACTTCTATGATCTCTACAGCTACTGCAGATGTCTGGTGAGATACATACAGAAGGGATCATTCTACTCTATTACTGGTCTTATGAGTGATGAGTATAGGGGAGTTATAACATCTTTAGGTCTGGATGTGATGCCATTATGTATGAGATGTACAACACAGAAAGCATTCCTTACCACTGTGGACACATGGTGATCGAAGTTAAGGTTGCTATGAAACTGTGTTCATAGGTTCATAGTTCATAGTTAAGTACTAAGCTAACTGCCATTGTGAGCCATTTTAAGCCTAGCCAATTATCTCTTGTGAGACTCAAACCCTAAATCTTGTGTTTGTAAGGCAAATGTTAGGAAAAATATGTAATAGTAATATGCATGCTTAGCGCATTTAGTGCATTCGAGATTTAAAAGGGTTAATACATTTATTCTGTTCACACTGCATGAATCTGCACAGCCATTAGAAACTTAACAAGAAGCATTCTGTTTCTGCTAATGTCAGCAAATAACAAAATAAGTAATTCATTTCTGCTAATGTCATGAAAATTAACAAAGGGATATTGACTTCTGCTTATGCCATGAGAAAACATGCAGCGGCTAGAAGCTATTGATAAAGAAAACAATAGATGCTTGAAAGTTTAAACCGTAGTCAACATTACTTGTACTAAAGCTAGAAATGTACCTTGAATCTAGGTAAAATGTAACACATGTATTAGAACAGTACAATAGAAGAATTGAAATGCTGAAATGGACTGACATAAACCCAAGTCCAGGTTGTTTTTCTCAAAATGTTTTGCAGAATGGCAGATATTTTAACTTGGTCAGCAATAAGTCTAACAATATTTTCTGTAGAGCATACAGAAAGCTGTGTCTAACTACGTCAGTGTCAGAAAAATATGTATTAATGTGTGTATGCTTAATGCTAATTAGAAGCTAAATGAGTTAACACGTTTTTCATTCTATTTTATATGCACTGTTTTATATATAAATTGAGTTTCATATGAGACTGAAAAGATGCTTTTTGAAACTGCAGTGTGCTTTCTGAAACTTGCAAGATGCTCTCTGACGTAGTAATTGCTAGCACAGCAATATTCATGTTTATGCCTTTTGGAAATGTACTTGAGAAGCAGGTGCTTATCTGCTAGGTCAGGAGAGAATGAATGAACAATGCTATATCCTGTAAATATAATGATTCTAAACAATCAGCTCTGTTCGAAGTATGAGAACATGTACAGCTGCAGTAGCTTAGAGATAATGTAGACCAAGAATTATTAGAGAAATGAACTGCTAGCTTTGTGCTTGAATTAACCATAGTACCTTGAATGGCAACATTGCATGTATCTAACTGGTGGTAACCAAGGCCACGTTGTTTTCATTAGGAAGTTTCTCACAAAAATTGAAAAATCAGCAGAAATTCATGAGACTAATTGTTAATAAATGATGATGAAAAGACTTGTGATTTGTTATGTCAGCTTGGTAGGCAATGTCTTATTAGAAAGAGTATAAAAATGAAAATATGTCCTGTTTCTAGTTAGACAAACTCTGTATCAGCACATTTTTGTCTCCTTGCTGCAAGATTAAAGTGCCTTAACCTGAACCTACCGTGTTTTGATAATTTTTAAAGTATATTTTTCCTTTAGCAGTTTGATCCTTCAGACCGGAAAGTACCTCTCACTCTAGGCCTAGGTCAGAATTGGGCCCGGTGGCATGTACCCGTATGGAGAAACAGCCACATCTGCTCTTCTGTTTTGAAAGATCTCCGACTGAATTGTCGTTCGAAAGAGGCCAGCCACTGTTTCTGATCTTGGATTGGAGGACGAGTCAACGATCTGTGGATCAACTCACACAGGGTCAGGTAAGGAGGAATTTACCTTTTTTCTGTTTTAGATCAGGGACTAGTTACAGAACTGTTTTGTCGGGGAGATTTGCATGCGCAGATCAGGGACAAAAAGGTTACTGTTTTGTCATAGATCAGGGAAACAGAATAGGTAGACAGTTATTCTAGATAAACTGTGAAAAGGTGCAAAATCGTGGTACCACGTGACAAGAAGGGTTATGTAACAATTTATAGCTTAGCTAAGGCAACATGGGAAATCAGTGCACGAAAAGTTCCCGAGACCCGCCCCTAACCAAAGACGCAAAATATATGCAATTACAGCGTGCTGATAATGTTAAGTACTATACGAAATGGGTTGACAAATACAAATTTGATGGTAATTTAGATAAATCTTCACTTATTAAACTCATCAGACAACTTAAAACAGACGCGAATGGCCAGCTAAAAAAGCAACAGCAATTAGGAGTCCCTCAGGCACACAGGTGGCTTGAGGAAGCGAATCGTAGGGAACAAAAGATTAAAATTTCAAAAGCAATGTTCTTAGACAAAGAAGTTAATAACTTGGTAATAGCAACACCCCCCCCTCCGCTTCCCTTACCAGAATATGAAGCAAGTGGACAAGCTGATCCACCTCCGCTATACCCAGCTGTTCCTGCAAAATCGAAACCGTTTGTCAGGGATCCTATCGAGACTAGGTCTCAAACACGTAACTTGAGAGGGGATATTGAATAATATGAAATGAATAGAAATTCGCAAGCTATGAGTGAGGACAAAACATGTCCACTCATAGAAGTACCAAATCCACAGGCAGGACAAGATCCGACTCTTCTAGTTTATAGACCGTGGACACCGGAAGATATCCGGAAAGCCACAGAGGGAATTCCCCATCCGAAAGTTAATTTTAGAAAATTCTTGGAAGACTGACAGAGCATGAGGTTAAGTTACAACTTGAATGGAGAAGAAGTAGAAAAGGTAGTTAGACAAATTGTAGGTCCAGATTGGCACATGATCAGTGGCAACTGGAATCCCCATGATGCAGAGCTCAGACCACTCCCACATAATAATGCAGAAGTGGACAACAGAGTGAAAGGTCTGACAGACCGAATCTCTGAGAAATGGAAGCCTAGGGCCGATTGGACTTGCATTAATCAGTGCATACAACAAGAAGGTGAAACTGTTGATAGATATTATGCTAGATTATTAGAATGTTTTAATAACCATTGTGGAATGCAGGTACCTGAAGATCAAACACATGATTCCCCATATGAGCAACAGCTAAAGAATGCGTTCTTAAAAGGCAGTATTACTCCCATTAGCAGCTTTATTACAAAGCAAATGGTAGATCATCGTACAAGTAGATTACAGTCATTACTTGAATATGCAAGACATGCCGAAAGGCATTTTAATAGGAAAAAGATAAAGAAAGCTCAAGTATCTGCAGTAGAAGATGGGTCAGAAGTCTTTGTAGTACAAACCGGAAAGAAGGGTAAGAAAAATGCCCAGGGAAACAAACAATCTGATAAACGATCAGAAGATTTTGAAGAAAGAAAGAAAAGGGGTGAATGTTTTAAATGCGGGAAAAAGGGACATTTGGCAAGGGATTGCAGGCTAAATAAGAAGGTAACTGCGGAAGTTAAGGAGGGTGAGGAATGACTATATGATAGTCAGGAATCACTGGATGAAAATAAACAAGAAAAGACAAATGCAAATGTGGTAGCAATGGTAGAGGATGTGACAGAAGGGATAGAGAATGTACATGAATTCATGGATGATGAAGAAAATGAAATTTTGGACTTAGCATTATTGAGCTTAGAGCTCTACTTAGCAGACACAAAACCGGAAGTTACGCTTCTGGTAGAGGGAAGGGAAGTACAATTTCTGTGTCACTCAGGGGCGTCACAGACCCTGATACATCCTTCCAAACTACCAGAAGATTCAGAATCACCAGATTACATACTAGTGAAAGTAGCTAATGGACAGCTGTATCGGGAGCCACTCTCCCATGACATAGCAATAACTGACCCCGTTTCAGGAATGACCCAGAAAAGTAAAATTGTTTCTGCAAAATGCCCAGTAAATCTCTTGGGCAGAGACTTGATGCAGATATTTGGCATAGCCGTAGTTCCAACCATGCAGGGTATGGAAGCACAGTGACAAATGGATACTTTTGTAGTGCGACCGTTGGGTGAGACATATTATTGGTACAGCCAGGACTTAGTTACGACTGGTTCAGGGGCAGTAACCGAAGAACTGATGAATGTAGTCATCAGAAAATCCCCCTCCCTTGACACTGACAAACAGCATTTGTTGCATTGTACTCTATATTGCTGTAATAGACCAGGACCTGATAAAGAATATGAGCAGGAGTTGTTTAAAAACCATGCTAATAGGCTAGTATTATGAAATTTGCACTGGGACACAGAAGGAAACAGTGCAATCAGCTGTTCATTGCCCCAGGAATTTTTACCACTTTACAAATCTAATCGATTGCCACACGTGAGCTTAACTAAAAATAGAAATTTGAAGTGGGCAGACCTAGGAGAAAAAGTCACAAAGTGGGAAAAACAGACAGAGTTAGAATTCTCTGAACAAGGAGTACAGAAGCAGAAATTGAATTGGATAACACAGACTCACCCAGCTGTGCACTCACAGGCAAGTGAGGATAGTTGAGTATTAGTCTTACTGGAGGAAGAGGAAAAAGCCTTAAGAGACATACCAGAGACTCTCTGGTCAACAGGGAAATCAGATGTAGGACTTATTCATACAGCAGAACCAGTTACTATTACGTCAAAATCAGCATTTAGACCTCAGAAAAGACAGTATCCCTTGAGAAAGGATGCAGAGATAGGGATCAAACCTATAATAGCAGCCTTACTTAAGGAAGGAGTCTTAATAGAATCTCTCGATTCACCATGTAATATACCCTTATTTCCTGTTAGGAAAGCAAACGGGGAATGGCGTATGGTCCAAGATTTACAAGCTGTGAATGATGCAGTCATACCTAGGGCACCAACGGTGCCAGATCCACACACCTTGGTGAATGATTTAAAACCTCAACAGAAGTATTTTCTGTGGTAGATATTAGCAATGCATTCTTCTCGATACCAATACACCCAGACAGCCAACATTGGTTTGCATTTACATTTCATGGGAAACGGTATACATATACGAGATTACCACAGGGATATTGTAAAAGTCCAATGATATTTGCACAAGAAATGGCAAGTAACCTGGTGGGATTTATCCCACCAAAAGGTAGTCAGATTTTACTTTACGTAGATGACATTCTGCTGGCAGCCCCCACCCAGCAAGAATGCAGAGAAGATACCATAGCATTATTACAATTTTTAGCTACTGAAGGACACAAGGTAAACAAAAACAAACTGCAACTTTGGAGAAAACAAACACCTGGGATATGTAATATCCAAAGAGGGCAGAATATTAGATGAAGCCAGAAAAACGGCAATATTACAAGCACCTAGACCAACTACCAAGAAGGAAATGATGTCCTTCCTGGGAACTACTAACTTTTGTCGGAGTTGGATACCAAATTATGCTTTGGAATCTGCTCCGCTGACTAATTTGATATTCAAAAAGCCAATGGCAGCACAGGATTTATTACAGTGGACACCAGAAGCAGAATCAGCTTTCTGCAAACTGAAACAATTGATAGCATCTTCCTTAGTATTAGGATTACCAAACTATCATAAGCGATTTTTTCAAACTGTAGACTGTAAGCAGGGATATATGACATCAGTGTTAACACAACAGCATGGGGACAAACAATGCCCCATAGCTTACTATTCATCACAGCTAGACCCAGTGGTGCGATCCTTGCCCCACTGTGTACAGGCAGTAGTTGCAGCTGCAATGGCAGTGCAGACTTCAGCCTCAGTAGTATTGTTCCACCCTCTCACATTGAGAGTGCCTCATGCAGTTGCGATTATTTTACTGCAAGAAAAAGTAGCATATCTTGCTCCTGCTAGACATCTTTCCTGTATGACTATACTGTTAAGCCAACCTCATATGACAATTGAGCGATGCACAACTTTGAATCTGTCAACCTTGCTCCCAACCCCTGCAGATGGCAGACCACACTGCTGCCTGCAGGAGATTGAGCATAAGACACTACCCAGAAAAGACCTTACAGATGTTCCCTTGGATGATGCTGAGGTGACATACTATGTGGACGGCTCGTGCAGGAGGGGTCCTATAGGACAGAATCTAGTGGGATATGCAGTAGTATCTGATACCGAGATTTTAGAAGCAAAGTCTTTACCACACAACTTATCTGCACAAGCAGCAGAATTGATTGCCTTGACAAGGGCATGTACCTTAGCAAAAGGTAAGAAAGTGAATATTTTTATTGATAGTCAGTATGCTTTTTCTACTGTACATGTTTTTGCGCAACAGTGGAAAAATAGAGGAATGATAACATCTACTGGTAAACCAATTAACCATGCGCAATTTATTTTAGATTTGTTAGACTCTATTCAGTTACCTCAGAAAGTAGCTATTTGCAAATGTGTAGCTCATACCAAGCAACAGGATAGAATTTCAAAAGGTAATGCGAGGGCTAATACAGCTGCAAAACAGGCAGCTTCAGGTTCAGAAGTTTTTCTTTTGAGCGAGGAATTACAACCTTCTGAGATTTTAGATTTAGAAATGTTAAAAACAATGCAGACACTTACTGCAAATGTAGAAAAACAAAAGTGGATAAAATGAGGAGCAATGTTTGAGAAGGGACTGTACATCTCCAAAGAAAAGAAACCAATTTTACCATCTAACTTGTTTAGATATGCAGCTTTGTTGAGCCATGGGCATAGCCATGTCTCAACAGGGCGGATAGTACAGTTAGTGAATCAAGTGTTTACGATGTATGGATTTACTAATTACACAAAACATTTTTGTGCAGCATGCCATATTTGTAACAAGCATCATGCACAAGAGGCATTGAAATCTAAGCAAGGGAGTTTCCCTACACCACCGTATCCATTTCATACTATTTGTATGGATTTTATAGAACTGAACAAATGCGAAAATAAGAAGTACTGCCTTGTCATTATAGATATGTTTTCCAAATGGGTGGAAGCTTTTCCAACTAAAAATCCAGATGCAGCTACTGTTGCAAAGGTCCTTGTTAAAGAAATTATACCTAGATCTGGCATACCGGAAAAGATTTATAGTGACAATGGCACACATTTTGTAAACCAAACAATACAACAACTTAGTCGCTATTTCGGGATATCGTTGAAAAACCACTGTGCATACCACCCCCAATCTGCAGGATTAGTAGAGAGGCATAATGGGGTGTTGAAGGGTAAACTTAGGAAATTGATTAGTGAGACACAAAGGAACTGGGTGCACTGTTTGCCTCTGGCACTGTTGAGCATGAGAACTGTTCCAAATGCAAAAGGATTAACTCCTTTTGAAGTTTTGTTTGGGAGGGCATATTATACACCTCAATGGAAACCTTTCATGTCTGCAGAGCAGGAGGCTGACAGTTCACTTGCAGGGTATATGAGACGATTTTTGAATAACAAACTTTTGCAGTTGAATTCTGTTTCAGATAAAGAGCAAACGAAATCGGAAGCAGCAGTAGCCCCAGGCACCTGGGTCTGGATGAAGATAGTGAAGAGAAAAAAATTGGAGTTCTCCGAAGTGGGAAGGGCCGTACCAGGTACTACTGTCGACACCCACTGCAGTCAAGATTGCGGACCGAGCATTCTGGATTAATTTGACACACTGTTAACTGGTTAAGAACTTTGAACTGGACAAAAACCTTGTTACTGTTGTACAACGAGAACAAAATGACCAGGTATAGAGCAAATAGAGACACTGAATAACCTCAGAAAACTTGCATGATTATTTTGATAGCTATGCTAATAACATTGTTCTTTTTGTTGTGGCCTTTCCTTTTTCCTGCCTCAAAGATTGAACTGATTAAACATAATGAACCAAACATAGACTGGCACCCGAACTTTAACACTTATCAGGCAATTACACATGTGTATGCTGAGACTTTTAATGTTTCGAACTGCTGGATCTGTACAGCCATACCAACAGCATACGGGGGGTTATTAATGACTGCTATCCCCCTAGGAGTCAATGAGACCTGGGAAAATCTGGTTTTTGACACAGTATCTATTAAAGCATATGATAAGGTAGCACTGTATTTGCCTGTGACACAAAAGGGAATTGTATGTTTCTACAAGAACGATACGATCCAAGTGGGTTGGAGTAAGTATAATGTGACTGTACAGTATAAATGTTATACTAAAGCCAACGATCTGGGTGGATCTTGTAGTTCAGATTATAACTCATTTCTTAAATCCATGCATAAGACTCTTGATCAAGTGCAATGTAATCCTGTACTTTTTAAACAGTTATCTGTAATAATTAGGAAAATGTTTCATGCAGGGCAGTCATTTCGTAACAAAGTAACTACTAAAGTAGAGGATTGTTATTTTGTGTGTGGTAAAAAAGCATATAAATGGTTACCTGAGAATTGGTCTGGCAGTTGTTTTTTTGGGGTACCTGGTCCTGGCCATATGACACACTGCGGTCTTGCCTCAGGGAAATATTCGAAATACCCGAGATGTGGCCAAGAAAGCTGTTAAAAAGCCTAAAAATCCAGTGGGACAGATCGAGGCAGGCTGGAAAGACCATCATACTGTGGGTACCAAACTTACGCACATGGACTTGAGTGATGCTGTCATATCGTGGGAAGGCATATTACCTGCATATGCCACAGTTAAATCGATTTGGGAGCTGTGAAAACTGTCTAAACTTCTTAAAGTGATGAGAAATGCAACATTCTCTGCTCTTGAACTGATAACTGATGAACTGAATGCTATGAGAACTGCAGTGCTCCAGAACCGAATGGCTCTTGACTTCACCCTAGCGGTGAGGGGTGGTACGTGTGCTTTAATCAAAGAAGAATGCTGTGCGTTTATACCAGATCATCAGCATGAAATTAATGACCACCTTGAGGTGATTCAGCAAGTGTCGGCCATGACCAAACCAGGCCCAAACCCTCTGATGGACTTTTTCCAGAATTTGTTCGGGGGGTGGGGTTCCATCCTAATAAACATCTTGATTGCCATTGGTGTGGGATTACTCCTGATAGGAGTTTGGGTTTGTTGTGGAATCCCCTGCATGAAGAAATTAATCAAAGAATTTATAGATATATCAGTTTCTGAGACTATTTATCAGAGTACTGAATTTGAAGAGCTGCTAGAATGTGAAACACTTTCATAAAGTTTAAACTGAATGACTTTCTTAACTGTAAATCCTGAATGGAAGAGGTTAGGAAAAGAAGCAAACTGTTTATTCTTTTTGAAAATAGAATTAAAAAGTGTAAATGGGGGGAAATGTCAGAAAAATATGTATTAATGTGTGTATGCTTAATGCTAATTAGAAGCTAAATAAGTTAACACGTTTTTCATTTTATTTTATATGAACTGTTTTATATATAAATTGAGTTTCATATGAGACTGAAAAGATGCTTTTTGAAACTGCAGTGTGCTCTCTGAAACTTGCAAGATGCCCTCTGACCTAGTAATTGCTAGCACAGCAATATTCATATTTATGCCTTTTGGAAATGTACTTGAGAAGCAGGTGCTTATCTGTTAGGTCAGGAGAGAATGAATGAACAATGCTATATCCTGTAAATGTAATGATTCTAAACAATCAGCTCTGTTCGAATTATGAGAACATGTACAGCTGCAGTAGCTTAGAGATAAAGTAGACAAAGGATTATTAGAGAAATTAACTGCTAGCTTTGTGCTTGAATTAACCATAGTACCTTGAATTGTAACATTGCATGTATCTAACTGGTGGTAACCAAGGCCACGTTGTTTTCCTTAGGAAGTTTCTCACAAAAATTGATAAATCAGCAGAAATTCATATGACTAATTGTTAATAAATGATGATGAAAAGACTTGTGATTTGTTACGTCAGCTTGGTAGGCAATGTCTTATTAGAAAGAGTATAAAAATGAAAGTATTTCCTGTTTCTAGTTAGACAAACTCTGTATCAGCACGTTTTTGTCTCCTTGCTGCAAGATTAAAGTGCCTTAACCTGAACCTACCGTGTTTTGATCATTTTTAAAGTATATTTTTCCTTTAACAGTCAGCAATAGAATGTAACATTTTTTATGTGACAGGAAGAGAACTGTATAAGTACAACCCACTAATCATTAATTATCCAGATAAACCTTGTGCCTACATGCTTTGTCTCCTTGCTGCAAGTAATAAAGGGTGCCTTGCTTGAACCTAACATGAATTGGTCTTTGAAGTTTTTTCCTTTGACATATTGGTCCTTTGGACCGGAACCCTCTCTTCACCTCGGATCAGACGGGCCAGGTGGTTGAAACCGTACGGGGAAGAAACAAAATTGGTTCTTCTTATCTGAAAAGTCCTCCGACTGAACTGTCGTTCAAAAGAGGCCAGCCACTTTCTGATCTGTGACTGAAGGACGGGTCTCCGTGAACTGGTGATCAATCACTTGGGCTCAGGTATGGTGAATCTACTTTTTTTCTGTTTTCTGTTTTAGATCAGGGACTAGATGTGTATTGTTTTTGTTAGACTATATTTTTCTTACAAGTCAGGGACAAAAAAGATTACTGTCTTGTCATAGATCAGGAGAAACAGAATAAGTAGGCAGTCATTCTGAAGAGACTATAACAAAATCCGTGGTACCACGTTAAAAAATAAGAAAAGTTACGTAATGATAAAAAGTTAGAACAAAATAGGTAATAATTGCACAAAAAGACCCCAAAATCCACTTTTAACAGAAGACGCAAAATATATGCAGTTGCAGCGCGCCGACAATATTAGATATTATTCAAAATGGGTTAATAAATACGAATTTGATGGAAAATTTGAAAAATCCTCGCTTATCAAACTTATCAAATAGCACAAAACTGATTCCAAAGGTCGGGTAAAAAAGCAACGTAAATTAGGAATTCCTCAGGCACACAGGTGGATTGAGAAAGTAAACCGTAGGGAACAAAAGAACAAAAATTCAAAAGCAATGCTTTTAGACAAAGAGGACAATAACTTAGTAATAGCATCAGCACCTCCACCTCCCTTACCGGAATATGAAGCAAGTGAACAGGTTAGCCCACCCCCACTATATCCTGTGGTCACTGAAGAAAGAGGCATTATGAAAACAAAACCGTTTATTACAGATTCCATCAAGACCAGGTCTCGAACAAAGGCAGGTAACTCAAATGAAGGCATCAAGTTATGGCAAATGGTTAAGAATTCATGATCTATAAGTGAAGGAGAAGAAATATGTCCACTTATAGAAGTACCCAACCCTCAGGCAGGTCAGGACAATCAGGATCCAACTATTTTAGTGTATAGACCTTGGACTTCGGAAGACATCCAGAAAGCCACTGAGGGAATCCCCCATCCAAAGGTTAATTTTAGAAAATTCTCTGAAGACTTACAAGGAATGAGGCTGAGTTATAACTTGAATGGAGAAGAGGTAGAAAAGGTAGTTAGACAAACTGTTGGGCCGGATTGGCATATGATTAGTGGGAACTGGAATCCCTGTGATGCTGCACAAAGACCCCTCCCACATAGCAGCGCAGAATTAGACACCAGAGTAAAAGGTCTTACAGACCACAGATCTGAAAAATGGAAACCTATGGCAGACTGGACTCGCATTAATCAATGCATCCAACAAGAAGGTGAAACTATTGACCGGTATTATGCCAGACTATTAGAGTGTTTTAATAACCACTGTGGAATGCAGGTTCCTGAAGATCAAACACAAGATTCCCCATATGAACAGCCGTTAAAGAATACATTTTTAAAGGGCAGTATTGCACCTATAAGCAGTTTTATTACAAAGCACATGGTAGATCATCGTACAAGCAGATTACAATCATTACTTGAATATGCAAGGCATGCTGAAAGGCATTTTAATAGCAAAAAGAAAAAGAAAGCTCAAGTATTTTCTGTAGAAGATGGAGCAGAAGTTTACATAGTACAGTCTCGGAAAAAGGGCAAGAAAAATGCACAGGGAAACAAACAATCTGATCAATGATCAGAGGACTTTGAAGGGCGATAGAAAAGGGGAGAATGTTTTAAATGCGGTAAAAAGGGACATTTGGCAAGGGATTGCAAGAAAAACAAGAAGGCAACAACGGAAGACAAGGAGGGTGAGGACTGACTATATGGTAGTCAGGAATCACTAGAAGGGGCTAGCGAAGAAGGGATAAATGAGAATGTGATAGAGGGAGTAGAGGAAGTGCAGGAAGTTAGTGACAATGAAGAAGATGAAATATTAGACCTACCTTTATTGAGCTTGGAGCTCTATTTAGCAGGCACAAAATCAGAAGTTACACTCTTGGTAGAAGGGAGGGAAGTCAAATTCTTGTGTGACTCAGGGGCATCACGAACCCTGATACATCCCTCCAAACTACCAGAAAACACAGAGATACCTGATTACATACTGGTTAAAGCAGCTAATGGACAGCTGTATTGGCAGCCATTCTCCCGTGACATTGCAATAACTGATCCAGTTTCAGGATTGACACAAAAAAGCAAAATTGTTGTTTCTGCAAAATGCCCAGTAAACCTCTTGGGCATAGACCTCATGCAGCTATTTGGTATAGCAGTAGTCCCAACCATGCAGGGTATGGAAGCACAGCGACAAATTGGTACCTTTGCAGTGCAATCGGAGGGTGAAATGTTTTATTGGTACAGCCAGGACTTGGTTATGACTGGTCCAGGGACTGCAACCGAAGAGTTAATGAATGTAGCTGTCAGCAAGTTCCCCTCCCTTGACATTGATAAGCAACAACTGTTGCACTGTACCCTTTATTATTGTAATACACCAGGACCTGATAAGGAATATGAGCAAGAATTGTTTAAGAATCATGCAAATAGATTGATATTGCGTAACCTGTACTGGGATACAGAAGGGAACAGTGTAGCCAGCTGTTCATTGCCCCAGCAGTTCTTTGAACTTTATAAATCTAATTGATTACCATGTTAGCCTAACCAAAAACAGAAATATAGAATGGGCAGACCTAGGAGAAAAAGTGACGAGATGGGAGAAACAGACAGAACTAGAACTGTCAGAACAGGGAATACAAATACAGAAGTTGAATTGGATAACTCAGACCAACCCAGCTGTGCACTTACAGTCTGGTGAGGACAGCTGATTGACACTCCTGTTAGAGGAGGAAGAAAATGCTTTACAAAATATACCAGAGACTATCTGGTCAACAGGAAAATCAGATGTAGGACTTATTCGTACAGCGGGACCAGTTACTATCACGCCAAAGTCAGCATTCAGACCACAAAAATGACAGTATCCCTTAAGAAAAGATGCAGAGGCAGGGATAAAGCCTATTATAGCAGCCTTACTTAAAGGAGGGATACTAATAGAATCTCCTGATTCACCATGCAACACACCCTTGTTTCCAGTCAAAAAAGCAAATGAAGAATGGCGTATGGTCCAAGATTTACAAGCTGTAAATGATGCAGTAATATCAAGGGCACCCACGGTGCCAGACCCACACACCCTGTTGAATGATTTACAACCTCAACAGAAGTATTTTTACGTGGTAGACATCAGTAATGCTTTCTTTTCGATACCGATACCCCCTGATAGCCAGTATTGGTTTGCATTCACATTTCAGGGGAAAAGGTATACATATAAGCGACTACCACAGGGATATTGTGAAAGTCCAACAATATTCTCACAAGAAATGGCAAGCAACTTGGCGAGATTCACCCCACCAAGAGGCAGTCAGATTTTACTTTATGTTGACAACATCTTGCTGGCAGCCCCCACCCAGCAGGATTGTAGAGAAGATACTATAGCACTTCTACGATTTTTAGCCGCTGAAGGACATAAGGTAAATAAAAGTAAACTGCAGCTTTGGAAAAAACAAGTTAAATACCTGGGATATGTAATATCCAAAGAAGGCAGAACACTAGATGAGGACAGAGAGATAGCAATTTTGCAAGCACCAATACCCACTACCAAGAAGGAAATGATGTCCTTCCTGGGTACAACTAATTTTTGCTGGAGCTGGATTCCACACTATGCTTTGGAATCTGCACCACTAACTGACCTTATATATAAGAAGCCTATGGCAGCACAAAATTTGTTACAATGGACACCAGAAGCAGAATCTTCTTTCTGCAAACTGAAGCAGTTAATAGTGTCCTCAATAGTTCTGGGATTGCCAAACTACCATAAACATGTTTTCCAAACTGTAGATTGTAAGCAGGGTTACATGACATCAGTATTAATACAGCAGCATGGGGATAATCAGCACCCCATTGCTTACTATTCATCACAACTAGACCCAGTGGCATGATCCTTACCCCACTGTGTACAAGCAGTAGTTGCAGCTGCAATGGCAGTACAGGCTTCAGCCTCAGTAGTCTTGGTACACCCTCTCACTTTGAGAGTACCTCATGCAGTCGCGATTATTTTACTACAAGAAAAGGTGGCATATCTTTCCCCTGCTAGGCATCTTTCCTGTATGACTATATTGTTGAGCCAACCTCACATGACAATTGAGTGATGCACGACTTTAAACCCTTCTACTCTGCTCCCAACTCCTGCAGACGGCACACTGCACCACTGCCTGCAGGTAATTGAGCAAAAGACACTACCTAGAAAAGATCTCACGGATGTCCCCTTGGATGATGCCGAGGTGACATACTACGTGGATGGCTCGTGCAAAAGGGGTCCTGCAGGACAAAACCTAGTAGGATATGCAGTAGTTTCTGATACTGAGATTATAGAAGCAAAACCTTTACCACACAACTTATCTGCACAGGCAGCAGAATTGATCGCCCTGATAAGGGCATGTACCTTAGCAAAGGGTAAATGTGTAAACATTTTTACTGATAGCCAGTACGCTTTTTCTACTGTACATGTTTTTGCGCAACAGTGGAAAGACCTGGGAATGATAACATCTACTGGCAAACCTATAAATCATGCACAGTTTATTTTAGATCTTTTAGAATCTATTCAGTTACCTCAGAAAGTAGCCATTTGTAAATGCACAGCTCACACCAAGCAACAAGATAGGATTTCAAAAGGTAATGCGAGAGCTGATACAGCTGCAAAACAAGCAGCCACAGAAGTATTTCTTTTAAATGAGGAATTACAACCCTCTGAGATTTTAGATTTAGATATGTTAAAAACAATACAGACACTCACTACGTAAACTGGAAAACAACGATGGGTAAAACGAGGAGCAATTCTTGAAAAAGGGGCTGTGCATCTCTAGAGAAGGGAAACCGATACTACCATCTAATTTGTTTAGATATGCAGCTTTGTTGAGCCATGGGCAGTGCCATGTCTCAACAGGGGGGATGGTACAGCTGGTGAACCAGGTGTTCACAATGTACGGATTTACATACTACTCTAAAAAATTTTGTTTGACGTGTCAGATTTGTAACAAACATCATGCACAAGGTTGTTAAAGCCCAAGCAAGGGAGTTTCTCTACACCACCATATCCGTTTCACACTATCTGTATGGATTTCATAGAATTAGACAAATGTGAAAATAAGAAGTATTGGCTTGTCATTGTAGATATGTTTTCCAGATGGGTGGAAGCCTTTCCAATAAAAAATCCAGATGCAGCTACGGTGGCAAAAGTACTTGTCAAGGAAATCATTCCTAGGTTTGGTATTCCGGAAAGGATCTACAGAGACAATGGTACACACTTTGTAAATCAAACCATACAGCAGTTAAGTAAGCATTTTGGTATTTCTTTAAAAAATCATTGTGCATACCATCCACAATCTGCAGGGCAAGTTGAAAGGCATAATGGTATATTAAAAAACAAATTGAGAAAATTAATAGCTGAAACAGGAAAAAACTGGTTGTACTGTTTGCCCCTGGCACTGTTGAGCATGAGAACTGTCCCTACAGCAAAAGGATTGACTCCTTTTGAAAAGTTATTTTGAAGGGCTTACTATACACCCCAGTGGAAACTTCTCATGTCATCAGACCAGAAAGCTGATTTTACAGTAGCTGAATATATGAAAAAAGTCATGAATTCTAAACATTTGTTGCAGTCAAATTCTGTTTCAGATAGAAAGCAAACCGAGACATCAGAAGTGGCAGTAGTGACACCCGGGGACTGGGTGTGGATAAAAGTTATCAAGAAGAAGAATTGGTCATCGCCAAGGTGGGAAGGTCCCTACCAGGTGCTTCTTTCGACACCCACTGCAGTCAAGATAGCAGAGCAAGCTTTGTGGATCCACCTGACGCACTGCAAACTTGTTAAGAACTTTGAACTGGACAAAAGTCTTACCTCTCCATCAGGGCCCTCAGCACAAAGTCTGGCTACAAAGGGAGGTCAGATCAATAGGACTGATCCGTCTCAACCCCAGTGAAGAAACCATCAGTGCTGAATGTCCTATTAGGGCAGAGAGTAAGAACACGTCTGAAATAAAGATGACAGAATCCAGTAAGATCCAAATACACCTATTCGGAAGAGTCAGAGAAAACAGGAATGCAGAACAACCGTTTCCTCGGAAGTATTGCATAACCATCCTGTTGACTGTACTAGTGACAATAATTTTTTTGTTGTGGCCATTCCTTTTCTCAGCCACACAAACTGGACTGAACAAGCATGCAGAATTGTATGCAGAGTAGCACCCAAACTTCAACACTTACCAGGCAATCAAATATGTGTATGCTGAGACCTTCAGTGTTTCGAACTGCTGGATTTGCACAGCTTTGCCATTAGCATACAGGGGGTTAACTTCAGTCCCCCTAGGAGCCAACAAGACCTGCAAAAACTTAGTCTATGATACATCAGATGTCACATCACAAGATAAAGTAGCATTGCACTTGTCTGTTCGACAGAAGGGGACTGTGTGTTTTTACAAAAATGATACAGTTCAGGTGGGTTGGAGCAATTGCAATGTGACTGTTCCTTATAGATGCTACAATAAGACTGATAACACAGGGTCCTATTGTAACACGAGCTATGATTCATTTGTTGAACTGATGCATAGGACAACTGATGAAGTAAAACATAATGCTGATCTTTATAAACAACTGTCTATGATAGACAAAAACATGTTTCATCCAGAGCCAGGACATAGTAAAGTTACTACCAAAGTAGAAGACTGTTATTTTATATGTGGTTGGAAATCATACAAGTGGTTACCTGAGAATTGGTTCAGCAGTTGTTATTTGGGGCACCTGGTTCCGGCCATATGACACACAGATGTTTTACCTCAAGGGAAAATTTGGAATGTTTGACGAGAAATCAAGAAGCCTGTCAATCCAGTGGGCAAATCAATGCACGCTGGAAAAACCATCATGCTGTGGGCTTAGGGAAAATGGACTGTCACATATGGACTTGAGTGAAACTGTTATCTCGTGGGCAGGTGCACTGCCAGCATATGGAGCAACTAAATCAATCTGGGAAGTGAGAAAATTGTCTAAGCTTCTCAAAATAATGAGCAATGCAACCTTTTCTGCCCTAGAATTGGTGACTGATGAACTGACTGCTATGAGAACTGTAGTGCTTCAAAACCACATGGCTCTCAACTTCACCCTAGCGGCGAGAGGAGGTACATGAGTTTTGATCCAGGAGGAGTCCTGTTCGTATATTCCTGACCATAAACATGAGATAGACAATCATCTTGAGGTAATTCAGCAGGTGTCAGCCTTGACCAAACCAGGACCAAATCCATTTTCCAGAGATTGCTTGGAGGGTGGGGCAGTATCCTGATGAACATCCTGATTGCCGTCTGTGTAGGAATGATCCTATTGGCGGTATGTGTGTGCTGCTACATCCACTGCATGAAAAGACTGATTAAAGACTTTATAGACATGTCAGTTTCAGAAACCTTATACCAAGGTGCTAAACTTGAAGAATTGTTAAAAATCTGAAAATGTTTTCATAAGTTTAAACTGAATGACTCTCTTAACTGCAAATCCTGAGTAGGAAGAGGTTAGGGGAAGAAAAAAATTGTTTATGCTTATCTTGAAAGTAGAATAAAAGTATTAAAAGGGGGGAAATGTTAGAAAAATATGTAATAGTAATATGCATGCTTAGTGCATTTAGTGCATTCGAGATTTAAAAGGGTTAATACATTTATTCTGTTCACACTGCATGAATCTGCATAGCCGTTAGAAACTTAACAAGAAGCATTCTGTTTCTGATAATGTCAGCAAATAACAAAAGAAGTAATTCATTTCTGCTAATGTCATGAAAATTAACAAAGGGATATTGATTTCTGCTTATGCCATGAAAAAACATGCAGCTGCTAGAAGCTATTGATAAAGAAAACAATAGATGCTTGAAAGTTTAAACCATAGTCAGCATTACTTGTACTAAAGCTAGAAATGTACCTTGAATCTAGGTAAAATGTAACACATGTATTAGAACAGTACAATAGAAGAATTGAAATGCTGAAATGGACTGACATAAACCCAAGGCCAGGTTGTTTTTCTCAAAATGTTTTGCAGAATGACAGATATTTTAACTTGGTCAGCAATAAGTCTAACAATATTTTCTGTAGAACATACAGAAAGCTGTGTCTAACTACGTCAGCAATAGAATGTAACATTTTCTATGTGACAGGAAGAGAACTGTATAAGTATAACCTACTAATCATTAATTATACAGACAAACCTTGTGCCTACATGCTTTGTCTCCTTGCTGCAAGTAATAAAGGGTACCTTGCTTGAACCTAACATGAATTGGTCTTTAAAGTTTTTTTCCTTTGACAGCAAACATCTTAGCCATTAAGCCACTCTCCCAACCTTCCAATATCTTTTACCACAGGGTTTGAGCTTAGGCAGTTACTGTTAATATTGTAATTTGCAGGCACATCCCCTTTGCTGAAAGAGATGATAATGCATTTTTTGCATGTAGTTTAAGTCTGTTTCTTTGGCACATGTCATTTGTCTGTGTAAGACCTTTTTGTAATGTGTCAGCATTCTTAGGGGACTCAGTGATTGCGCCCAGTCATAGTTGTTGGAAGCTGTTGAAGTCTGGGGGGGGAGCAGAGGGTGAAAGGGGCACTTAGTGAGCTAAAAAGGGCAATTTTTATAACTTGTAGAAAAAACAATATCCAACCCAAACAGATCAAGTATAAGCTGAATCCCAATAGCCGGCAACTATTGGGATTCAGCTTCTACTTAATTTTTTATAACTATTTACTACCACAACATAGGTTCACTTGGAGGACATTTTAAGCTTAGCCAGTTCCCATTTGGTGCTTGAATTAACATTTTCTGATTGGTCTTACCTATCCCATGTCTAATAATTGTATATTACTCCTAGTGAGATTAACTATGCTCATACCATAGATAATTTGAGGGGACCAGTGTTATGGATGCAGCATTTAGGAACTGCCTGTATCCATTAGTGGCATGAAGGGCAATCTTGGAGTACATTTTCTATTATCCATTGTCAGATCCAAGTTGCATTTGAATATGGACGGATGAACTTTTTTTATTTTTATGGATAGTCTGTTCTGGAATAGTGGTAGCATCTGTGATATATATCCATCTCTCCACAACTTTCAGTTTAGATAACTGGACTGAGTATTTCTGATGCCATTTGACTTGCTGATGCTCAGTAGGCCCATCTGCATTAGGTCGGAGGATGCCTTGTATGCCAGACATGTCACCTCTAAGCACACTGTAGGATATTGAGTATAGTAATAAATCTTTGAGGTGATCCATGCAACACCTATTGTTTAGGAGTTGTATCCTTTTAGTAAGGTATCTCTGAGGGTATTCCAATTGTTTCATGGGGCTGGAAAGATACATGCCAAAGTGGGCATTATACAAAATGATTGACCTAATGAGAGCTTTGTAAAGGGGGACAGCAACTTCTCTAGATCTAGTCACAATTTGTTTATAAGCTGTGCAATATAGAACGGTTTTCTTATAACTCTGGGCACATGTTGGTTAAAAGTTAGGTCACTGTACACACAAGTTCCCAAATGCCAAACAACTGGGTCAGTTCTCAGAGGGCATTGTCATGATATTGACACCAGTTATTATTTGGGACAAACTTTCCTATATGATGGTTAAGTCATTTGGGGATTCAGTAACTGCTCTTAGCTTGCAGTAATCTCAAACATAGCCAGCCAAAGCCCTTTGGTATTTCCTTTTACTTTTGAGATGTATATGCCAAACAGAAAATGTCTCAGCACCGAACCGTGGGGGACTCCATTGGTGACTGGTCTCTTCCCCTCTTTTGATCTCCTGTATCCTGTGAGCAAGTTGGCAATCCAGCTAGTGATGCAGGAATTTGCTCCTACACTATTCATATTTTGTATTACACCTGAGTAGGGGATTCGGTCAAAAGGCTTGGCCAGGTCAAGGTAATGCAGTGTGAACTGTTTTACCTTCATCCATTGCTTTGGTAACAAAAATTTGCCCATGATTTTGAGCCTTTCACACTTTCCTCTGGGCTGTTTTCAAAGAGAGTTTTAGAGCCATGCATACATGTATGCATTCTTTGAGTCACCTTCCTGATTGTATTAAATTATATTTCGTGTATAATGCAGCACCATTTGTTAGAATGTGTTTTAAATTTGTACTTTTGAACAGTCTTCTAGTAAGCAATGAAATAAAATTTATGAAGCAATAATGGCAAAACTACTCATTTCAGAAAATCTCAACCATAAAAGGCCACTCAAACTTCTGTCATCATAATCCACCAATATCAGTAAATATACAAAATCTCTGCAGAAGTAAGTCATCTAAATATTTCCGCATTAAAGGGATTTCTAACTAATGAACAGGTTGCTGCTAGGAAACAACTTTATATTCCATTGTTTCATTTACAAATAAAGTGGCTGTTGCCCTTGAAGAATAAATTGCCTATGTTACATTAAAAAATGATAAGCTAGTAATATTGCAATAGGGAATGCATGGCAAACTGATGACAGGTTCATAGTTACTAGGTAACTCCTCCAAAGGAGAGTATTCACAGGACTGCAGCATCCACTCCCTTTAAATTACAGCACAGTACAGTATCAGCGATCCATCTGCATACCCTGGGAGTAGAATCCATAGCCTTCTGCATCAAAAGGAAGGTTACTAACAATGCAAACAGACTTGGAATAAGTACCACTAAACTTCTGAAGCTCTCAGCTCCTTCAAAGATTTTTTATTTAACATTTATTTACCAGGAAAGTCTGACATGGAACAAAGCCAATTTTCAGCAGAGGACCAGGGAGAAATGCACCAGATACATGTCTTTGTAATACAGGAAGAAACCAGAGCACCCAGAGGATTAGAAACCCACACTAACACAGAAAGGACATATAGAGTCTGCACAGAAGGCACCCCAGCCAAATATCAAACCAGTAAACTGCTTTCTGTGAGGCAACAATACTACCACTGCACCACCCACTTGACGCAAGTAAACGTATCAATTTCACAGCAGAAGAAATCTGGAAAAAAATGCAATTTATTTGGGGGGGGGGGGCAAAGGCCCCAAACCAGGGATGCATTTTAAATATTGCTTGTATAATCTTAGAAAGTTGCTGAACTAGTGTTTTGTGTTACCATGTGTTTCCAAAAAAGATAGGAAGACTGAAACATAAAGGGCTATCATTATTTAGTGAATTCCATTATCACTGATTTGCCACAAAATCACAAATTTTAAGAGGAGCAGGTCAAACTATGAGCCAAATATTCTTTGAAAATGTAGACAGTTGAGAGCTATGGACTTAATTCCCTAAATCACAAGTGGTGGTGTGGGTAGAGAATGCAGGCTGTTGTACCTAAGGCTCAGAGTTTGAGCCTAGGAAATCCTAACCATCAGTTATAAGTAACTGGGGCATTTTACACACACAGACACACAGACACACACACACACACACACACACACACACACACACACACACACACACACACACACACACACACACACACACCAGTAAAAAAAAAAAAGCACACACACACACACCCTTCAGTAAAAAACACACACCCACACACACACACCCTTCAGTAAAACACACACACAAAAACACACACACCCTTCAGTAAAACACACACAAACACACACACACCCTCCAGAACACACACACACCCTTCAGTAAAAAAACACACACCCTTCAGTAAAAACGCACACCCTTCAGTAAAACACACACACACACCCTTCAGTAAAAAACACACACCCTTCAGTAAAAAACACACAGACCCTTCAGTAAAAAACACACACACACCCTTCAGTAAAACACACACACACCCTTCAGTAAAAAACACACACACACCCTTCAGTAAAAAACACACACACACACACCCTTCAGTAAAACACACACACACACATCCTTCAGTAAAAAACACACACACACCCTTCAGTAAAAAACACACACACACACCCTTCAGTAAATAATACAAACACACACACACCCTTTCAGTAAAAAATGCAAACCCAAGCATTTTAGCTTCAGTAAAAAATGCAAACACACAAGATTCTTAGCGTCAGTAAAAATACAACTGGAGCTTCAGTAAAATACAAATGGAGCAGCTTAGCATCTTAGCTTCAGTAAAATACAAATGGAGTAGCTTAAGTACATACCAGCAGCAGCTTCAGTAAAATACAAATGAAGCAGCTTCAGTAACATACGAGCGAGCAGCAGCAGCTTCAGTAAATACAAGCTTACCTGTGGATTTTGCTTTGAGTCTGGCAGCAATCAGGCACACTTTTGTGTTTAAATTCAATGTGTGTGTGCATCCTCTGTGTTGTTACAGGTCTTGCACTGTAAAAGTGGAGGGGCGCTCCCTCCCCCTTGCCCTATGGTTTCAGCTCCTATGCACCCAGTTTGCAGTCATCAATGATCTTGGCAAGCCACAGGCCATTTATTTTTACCTGGACTTCCGAGAAATAAATTCCAAACAGTAGGGGCCCAGCACAGTTCCTTGTGATACACCACTGGTAACTGGTCTGCTGGTAGAGGTGGAATCACCAGCTTTGACTGTATGTGTTTTGTTGGTGAGCCATTTGGCTACCCATCTAGTGACATATGGGTTAACTCCCAGCTGGGTGAGTTTCTCAAAGATTTCTGAGTGAGAGATTGTGTCAAAACCCTTGGCTAAGTCAAGATAGGCTGTGTGTACTGGTTTTTCTTCATCGACGGCTTTGATTACATGGTCAAAGAAGTCCACCATATTGAACTTTTAAAACAGGCATTTTTTTTTCAGTTTAAATTTTACTTCTTCTAGTTTTATATATGATAATTGTACTACTCAACCTGATGGACCTCTTCAAGAAGGTCACCAAAACAGTAGAAGAGTGCAAAACAGTGCATACTTCCTAACTTGACCTGGCCAAAGCACTCAACATAATACTCCACTCAGGCATTGTAGAAAACCTCACAAAATTAGGTATAAACTCCTATGTCACCCAGTAGATAGCCAGCTATTTCACAGATAAGATGTATGAAGTTAGTATATGGAGTCTACCTCACAAAGAGGCCAGTTACTAACAGATTATTTTGATTCTTGGTGCTAGCGCCCCTCCTCTTTGGCATCTACTTGGGCCCCTGGCTATCCAAGTCTGTAGATAATTGAAAACTAGATGCAGTCACAGAATCCCCCAAAGACACAAATACCCTACAGGAAGACCTGAAACAAACTAATAACTTGCAACTAAAAACTCAGTGGCAAGAAATGCATTGTAGCATCCTTAGGGAAGATGGCTTCCCCTAAGAATAGATCTCAGTGGTTAGGGATTTAGGAACACATGTAGACAGTAACCTTGCCTTTGGCCATCATGTGTCTATGGTTATAAGGAAATCATTCTGTGCTGTGCAACTTATAAGCAAGGGTATAGCATCTAGGTCCAGAGATGTCATTGTTGTGCTGTACTTGACTGTCATAAGACACTGAATACAACATCTCTTTCGATATGTACCTGACCAGGCATATGCAACAAATGAGAGTGTCCACTGAGTTTCCTGACAAAAAGAATGCAGGGCATATAAAACATGTCCAACATGGACCAGCTCAATGCCCTATCCCTCTACTTGTACTCCTACAGACTGTTGACAAGTGATATGTGCCTGGCCTACAAAGCATGCTCTGATCCCACTCTGATGGACCTGTTGCACATCTATAAAACAAAAAGCATTAGAATTCCTTGATCTAGAGATCCAAACTTTATCTGCAAAATAAATAAGACATGGTGGAAGGGTAGGTATGTGACTCTGAAATTACACTTTTTCTGGAATAGGCTTCCCATCCACATGAAGCAGAATTCTTCCTTAATCCAATTCAAGTTCAACTTGGACCACTAGATGGTGAATTGGAAATTCACACTTGATTTAGTACCTATGTCTCTTGTAGACAGATGCAACCTGTAAATGCTTAATCACCCATGTCCAAGCCTATATATACCCATTAAAATAACCCTGGAGTATCAAAACTTCTGAGAAATATTTGGGAAGCATCACTAGCCTTAAAACCTTTGGGTTATTAGTCTAATAGTCAACTATCAACCTATGTGTTTTGCAGTTTACTTTAATGTAAAATTGTTCTATCACCCATAACTGATTCCTGTGCATTGTTATAAATATTTAACTGTGTGGAATTTTTGTATGAAGTTTTCTGGGTAGTCATTTAAGAGACCTTTCTGTAAAACTTGTGTGGTATTACAGAGTCCAGTTTATATATAATAATATATATGTGAGACAAATCAAAATATTTTCAAACAGTCATTTTTTCATCATTGGGCATGCCTGAGTTGTATGAGTCATGTGAGCGGGATTTTTTGAAAAATGAGAAGGTTATATAAGGAAGTGATATAATTTAACTGATTATCTGATGAAGTTTAAAACTTTTTAAATGAAAGCGCTTATGGTTTATCATTTGTGTATGCAAAGTTATTCGATTGCCTATCTTAAGTTTGTTTAGTTACAAGTTCGTTGTTTCAAATAAAATAATTTACGTTTTATATCCGGCTGGTGGCTTTTCGCTTTCTCTATTTTTTAGTTTGCGGTTTCTCATTTACAGAGTCCAGTTTATAACAAGGTGCTAACGCTGCATAACAACTCAAATGAGTTCTGACAGGTGAATGAGTCTGGACGGGGATACTTACACTTCAGTATCATAGTGCTTCACTGACATTTAAACTATTTTCCAGGTAACACATACACAGAGTATTCATAACAATAATGATTCTGGTGGTTATGCCAAGAATGTCAAGTAGTGAAATACCCATATATGCTAGCAGTAATTCTCCAACCATTATTTAAGTTGGTTTAGCTGAAGTTATCATAGCAGCAGCATAAAAATATCCATGTGTGCAGTCTCACACGCACATGATAGGCAGATAGATAGATAGATAGATAGCTTGATAGATAGATAGATAGATAGATAGATAGATAGATAGATAGATAGATAGAGATATAGATAGACATAGATATATAGATAGATAGATAGATAGATAGATAGATAGATAGATAGATAGATAGACAGACATATATAGCTAGCTAGCTAGCTAGATAGATAGATAGATAGATAGATAGATAGATAGATAGATAGATAGACAGAGAAAAGCAGTAATGCTCTCTATCCCCTCCATTTTTCTTTCTTAAGTCGGTTTAGCTCATGATATACTTGTTGCCCTTATTTTATTGAGTTATTATGATAATTGTTATGTAGATTTTATTTCTACTCTAATATGAATATGAATTTGTGCAGTGTTACTTCCATGTACTCTATCTTCAGATTTAGTTCTTAGGTTAAACGGGCAACTGGGAGAAGGTGCCTGAAGGAACAGGTCATCTAGATAAGGAAAATATGTATGCTTTGGAGCCTGCAGAAAGCATTCACAGGCGGTAGACATTTTGTGAATAGTCTTGAGGCAGTAGAGAGGCCAAAGGGCAAAGCAGAGAACTGAAAATGAGAGGAATAAACAGAGAAACATAAAAACTTCCTGAAGAAAGGGTGAATAGGGATATGAAGATAAACAACCTTCATATCCAGACACCAGAAAAGCCTGGTGTTCTAAAAGAGGAAACAGGGTTTGAAGAGTAAGCATCTGAAAGGTGTTGAGCAGGGAGAGATCCCGAAAAGGTGCCTGGCAGAGTATTTTTACTGTATTTGTACATGTGGATCACCAATTTGATTTCAAGTGTCCATTTTCCATTGCTAAGGGGACTGTTTTAGATTCATGTTATTCACTTCTTGTTTCTTTCTATCTCACTTCATTTCCTGTCTTGGGAATTTATACTTCAATTTCAATGTGTCATGGTGCAATAGAAATGATACTGCCTTCACTGTAAAAAAATAAATAAATAAAATAAGGAAAAGACAGTTTATACACTTCTGATGGGAAATACTTATAAGTTGATAAAACAGTAAAAGACGTTGATGTCATTATAGAAGATAATAACATTTCATTTGGTACTGTATGTCCACCTGTTTCCATTTCTAAGGAAACTAATTAACCAACTGATGAGAACGTAAGAGGTGGGGATTGGTAGTCCTTTTTAGAATATAGGGAGTTAAAGTGACATTATATTGAATGCCACTTGCCCAACAGAAATGAATGAAAAAGTCTTTGGGTTGCAGTTTAACCTTATAAGCAGCAAGGTTTTAAAAAGATCATCTCATTTAAATTACATATTAAAATTAGTGATTCCATATTGTTGTATTTATTAATGAGTATTGTTATTTTATGAATAAAAAACTTTGATGAATGTTTTATGCATTTTTAGTATGTTATTAATATATGTAGTGCAGCCATTATTATTATTTGTGGAAACCATGGCAAACTCAGGCCAGTGCTGATTATAGCAGAATTCCTATATCTACACCCAAACTACTGAGGACCAGAATGGTCTGTCTGTCTTTGTCATCCCCCACCTAGGTACATGATCTTTCCATGGCCACAGAATTTCCACATGCAGTACTTACTCTCCACATGTTACGCTGTAGGTATGTTTTGTGTCTTTAAAGTTGAATGAGGAGTGACATAAGGATTCTTTACAAGGATGGCAGCCATGAAATAATGCTTTTTCCACCCATGCCAGACTGAAAGAAAGTTACAGATGCTGTCTGTATGTTACATATGCATAAGCCTGGCTCAGGTGTATGCTCACTGATACCATACTTTGAAAACAGTCCATCGCAGGTGAGTTGCTTGTGGTGAAAACTATATGTTTATGTACCACGGGCAGTTCTGTTGTGGCTTCCATGAACTTTGAGGCAAGTAGAGATCCTAGTCTTGATAGAGAAATATGTACATCCAGCTTCTCTGACATATTCCACCATGTCTTAGTTTAGCAATGGCCAGGTTCAGAAATCTCCTATCTCTGGTTTTGACATTTAGTAAATGTACTGATGGCTTAATGTCACATTTGCCTTTAATGTTTCAGGTCAGTGCCAGATGCCAATTAACATGTTAATAATATTGTTCAATCATATTTACTGAGTTGTTAAACTAGCAAATCTCTAATTACTTACAACACCCAAAAATCTTTAAAGAAATGCAATGTCGCACTTTTTAAAGCAATAAGAAATAGTTATAAGGGCTCACATATTCTATCCCTATTTGCTTGCTCATAAAGTCATAAACTCATTTATATAATTTCAATCCTGTTTACACCTAATTATTTTTAAAATAATATTAGAACTTTAATGACTCGAAAGAGCATATCAATTTATTTCATTTCAAGCAAAAAGAAAGAGAAAGCTGTAAACTAAGCTTAACTTAGATGATGTGTTTTTACAAAATGAACTTTTTTTTTTTAACAATGATCGGTGGTTGCGTAACGGTTAAGGTGTTTTCCTTGCAGACACAATGTCATGGTTTTATTCTCACCCTGGAAAGAAGCGTTGAGTTTAAAACGGCCCCTCGGGTTATTACCCTATTAATCAACTATCTTGGAACACTATGGAAGACATACTTATTTTTATCTTCTATAATAAATCTATCCAGAACATTTCCTGGCTGTGCACCTAGCTGATATTCTGCTTTAACAAGTCACCATAATTTTTTGTCAGTTTGATTTTTTTTCTACCATACTATAAGCTCGATATTTTACTATTCATCTTTGTCACACTTCTTCCTGTTTATACTGAGATATTTGTAGAATTTGTATTACTGCATAAATTAGAAATGATGACTTTATGATCATTGCTAAAAATGGTACATTGCTCTACTCGGGTTTTCACAACATAAATAAATATGATCATTTACTGTTAACAGCATGAACAAAGCAGTGACATTCATCATAACCAAGCAAGCATGGAAACAGTTATGCCTGGGCATCTGCAGGTATATTGTGCCAAAGTAAAGAACAGAAGATCTTAAAATTCAGCACTGCGTCATGTGGCTATAAGCCATAAAACATCTTCTGTTATATACACTAACCTTACTAACCTCTTGAACCAAGTGGACTTAATTGGTGAATTGCTTAATCTTACCTTAAATGTAAAAATGGACACTTATCAAATGTTCACTCATAACAGCTCATGTTATTCCTACATGCTGGCAGTATTAAAATCTTGAAGTACTGACCTGAGCGTAAGGCATCCTTCTGCATTGTTTCATAATCATGCCAGTCTTTTCTCTTTAGCCCATCAGTCCAAGAATTAAGCTGGCTGTCACTCATAGGAAAACCCTGTAAATGTTAAAACATATATCCTGAAAACTTAGTTTCATAAAGCATCTCACAGGTCTTGTATGAAATTTAATTAGAACTGATAAAGTTTTTAAGTAAACATAGTAATAATCTGTAACATTTCAAGCCAAATGCATTTGCAAAATTGTCTGCTTTTTACGATAGCTTATTATATCTGCACTTATGGATCCGTATATCATAAGGAGTGTGCTCAGTCACACTGCCATGTCTTCTCTGACTTTAGTTTCAAAAGGTTCAACACATGGTACTATTTCATCTCTCATAGTTTGGTACATTGTTCACGCACTAATGTAATTTTCAGTAATTTTATTCAATGCAATGGTGTACAGGCAAGCATGTCAGATAATTACTTATGGAATAAAAAATAGCTCACAGTATGAAAACGTGGGAAACCACTACTTATCTCAGATATGCACATTCACAAAATCTCAAAAGCTGCTCATAAAATTGTAACAAATGAGACAGTTTGAAATAAATGATTTTGTTGGGAGGCAAGCCCTTTTGCACTCCACCACATGGAGGCAAGTTCCCCATAACCCCCAAATTTATATGTGCCTATTCTATAGTTACATAATATTAGGGAGAAGAGAAACCCCCAAAACAGTGAACATAAATTGTAAACAATTGCATTTTTTTTTGCTCTTACACAACTAAGTGATTTTTGTGATCTGCAACATCAACTATGTGCAGAAAAAAATAAGAAATAACATGAATTACTCAACAAACTTTCTTACTGCCTGTTAAACTACTGCTTGCTAAATAAAACCAATGAATGTGTTCAATATGATCTACTTAGGGTCTCACATGAATAAACTTGTTTCTGATGTCATGGTCTGTCAGATTAGTTTGACAGATACAAAGTTTTGAGGTGCCATCAAGGCTTCAAGTAAAAGTTCATAAAAGAAGTGTTGAGTTCTGTTTACACTGTTATCATGTTATGTTATCATGTGATTTAAAGTAAAGGACATCAGAAAATTCATTATCTGCTTGACCCCCCACCAATAAAGTTGTTGTACTATACAGTTTAGATACAACATTAACCAGTGTGTCCATTTATTGAGTAAACATATACAGAAAAAAAACATTAATTGTTTGCAACATTTTCCAAAAAACACATCATAAACCTGAACTTATTTTAAACTAAGTTAAGAACCAATTGGTGGCTGGCATGTATACACTCATGCTGGCCAATTCCTCCCATACACACTGCCTCCTCAGCTCACTTAGAATGCATAAGTTTATCTGACCAATTCTTCTCCCCCTTGGTTGAGTATCACTGATCTGCTTTACAGGAAAAGTGGGGGATGGGGGGATGAGAGCAAGGATGAAGTGCAGGGTGGCTGCCCATCCATTGTAGCCTTGGACACACTTATTGATAGATGTCCATGCCTTACAGAATGTGCAAAGGAAGGATAACCAGCTGTCCATTGGTCATCAGAATGCTTGTCGATTCCCAGGTATAATAACCTGCCTAAAGTTAATCTCTCACTGGTGATACTGGTGCTGGTTCGATGCTGGCAAATATGCTTGCTTGAGCAAATAACACTTCGATAGGTATTAAATAATTTCTTGCAGAGGACTGAAGGAGCCTTTAATGCAAGAATTTGTGTCTCCACACCAGTGCTAATTAGATATTATTCTGAGATTGGGAAATTCCTTAAGAGTTGTCATTCCCAGATTTCGTATGCAAGCAATGTAAATCTCACATTTGTGTTCACATTTACTTATAACAAACACATCTTTATTGAGCTCTGCCTTGCTCCTATCAAGCAATTTCAATAATTTTAGCAGGAAGTAGAATGCCATAGGTGAATGCTAAAATGTCTGCTGTTGTACACATCTCACACTCAAATTCAGGGTAATGAAACAATTTTGTATGGAATTATCTTCTACAGATCGTTCTAAATACCAGCTAAGAAATCTGAGATATTTCAAAGGACACAGTAGCAGGTGTAAGTATAGAATACTGTATTGTCCTCAATTTATACAGGTTTGGGCATTGCTAAAATGATTAACATGCACAAACTAATTGTGTCATTCCTAAATGAACCTTGCACATGTTGGGGGTGTAGCTGTTTATGTGCATTCATTGACCCCATTACCTAATGAATTTAATAAAGTGATAATCTCAATTGGCTGAAACGTTGACTACAATTGATGCATGCAAACAACCAGAAGTTGTTGTACTATTGAGTTTAGATCCTTAAAGCAACACTCTTAAATTTTGGCAACCACCTCATAATATGAAAAATGTCATCAAATAACTTTCTTTGAGTTTGCAGAATGGCTCATACTTTGTCTCATATTATTGCCTTTTCACTGAGGATAACATTCAGTCAATAATAGTAGACATAAGAATGTAATGCTTCTTACTGTTTAGTAAATGCACATTGATACAAAACCTGCTATTCTATTGACTTTTTATGTGCATTTGAATAATACTTAAAAATGAATCCTTAGCTTGAGCCTTTTCCCTCCATCATTTTTGGTGTTGTCCCTCATTCTTGAACAAATAAGTTGAGAGGTATGTCACTGGTGTTGTAGCTGTGCCAGACAAATGTTCTCAGTGTTAGTCTCTGTTAGTAAGTGAATATAGATTGATCAACAGGCAAGATTTGATTGTTTTTTTAGTGCTTAAAAATGTTTAGGATGTTTAATGTCAGCATTGTTAATATGTATTTTATATTTTTGCTTTTTTCTTAGATAATGGATAGGATAGTCTTTATATACAGAGTTCTGCTTGAATTTTTAATTAGAGATCAACTATCCAACCGTAATAGGATTCAAATAGAGTTTGCTTATTTTCTGCTATTATTTTTATAGTTTATATTTAGTGTTATCTGTTTATCGGGCAGTGTGAACAGTAGTTTAAGTATGTATCTTTAAGATGAGAATCCACACGGAAATTAGATACATTGTTACTGATGACATTAGAGATAGTTTAATTATTTTGTTCCTATTGGTGCTTTTTTTTAAAAAAACTTGTTTTAAAGCTTTGTCATTACTTTAACTCTGTTTGGTATGAAGAAGCAGGACATTTTGCCTGCAAAAACCCTTACCAGTTAATAAAAAGTTTACCCTGGGTGTGTTTTGGATCTTTTTATTTCATGTTTGCTTTGCAATTCTTTTGTTGATATTGAAAGGGTCATTAATCCTAGTTGCTAGTGTATTCTCCACCTTTAAACAATGTTTGATCTTATGATTAGGAGGAGGACCATATAAACCTGGAGTACAACTGCTGAAGATTAATTTTGAAGCTGGTCTAGCTTGTGACAATAAACATTAAACATAAATTTTAGCAGTGGGATGAAAATGAGACTGGAAAAGGAGTAACAAACATGAGTACAGAAGATGGGCAGCTGACACTGAAGACAGGCACTGAATGGGAATTAAAGATGTGGGAACATATGTCTCTGGACAACTAGCATTGGACATTAATTTATAAAGTGGAACAAGACAGCATGTAAGACACAAGAGATGATCTTTTCTAAATCTGATTTAGAAATTTTGAAGTATGGCACAATTTGCCACTCTGAAGCCATTCATTCAAAGCATACAGACATTAGTGTTTTTGACTAAAGTCCATATAAAAAAGAATATCCTATACCATCTTCCCCAGGGAATGAGCTACATTAAACAAGTATAGTACCCTATCTAATTTATCTGTGGCTAAGGCTCATTCCAAATTACAGCACTGTTTAACAAAAAGCATTGGAAGATATGATGAGGTGAAGCTGCAACTGGCTTCCACATTATAGAAGTGTGTCACATAATCAGACATAACTTGAGATATATTAGTTTATTAACATCTGCACATCCCTGAAGTATATCTTATCACATTCTTGGTTCTTTTAAGACCCTTTTAAAATAACGGAGGAACTTCTTCCTTAATGCCTTTCAATGAATACCTTTGCTTCCAAGTGTATCATGCATGTATTTCACATTTTGTTCATAACAGGCATATTGAATTAAAATGGCAGGCTATGGCCTTAGCGTTTACCAGAGTGCCATATTCTATCATAAGATTTGAGTATTGTTGATATTCGAGCCACCTTAGACTGCTGTATTTCCTTAAATATCCCTTCTGGTATGCAATTTTAAAGGCCAACTTACAAACAGACCATGCATCATAATAATGATGATGATAATAATAATAATAATAATAATAATAACAATAATAATAATAATGATTATGATAATGATGATAATAATGATAATAATAATGATGATATAAAAAAATAATAATAATAATGATTATGATAATGATGATAATAATGATAATAATAATGATGATGGTATAAAAATAATAATAATAATAATGATAATAATGATAATAATGATGATGATGATATAAAAATAATAATAATAATAATAATGATAATAATGATAATAATGATGATGATGATAATAATGATGATAATAATAATGATAATAATAATGAAATAATAATAATAATGATAATAATGATATTATAATAATAATAATGATGGTAATGATAATAATAATAATGATAATAATAATGATGATAATAATCATAATGATGATGATGATGATGAAGACAATGATGATAATAATAATAATGATGATGATGATAATAATAATGATAATAATAATAATGATAATGAGACCCAAACCTAATGAACACTGCATAATTGTAAATCAAATAGGTCGAGGGCTACCTGTTCCAGGGACTTAAATATGGCCTGCAACTTAAATAGGACATGCTGGAGGGACAGATTTATCCCCCAGAGGTTACCACGCCTTTGGAACAACCTCCCACTTCATGTCAAACAGAGCACTTCATTGGCCCTCCTCAAATGCAATCTGGATGATTGGATGGGTATCCGTAAATTCACCCTGGGGGCTCCACATGTGTCTGTCTTGGACAGGGGCAATAGATACTGATTGTGGAAATAAGGGTAGAACTTGGCTAGGCTTGTAAGCGCCCTAAAACCAATAGCTGTGTAACTTACAATGATCCTAAGATCCTATAATAATATACTGCAACATATATGGTAATAAGTTAACAAATGTTTTACTGAGAGTTAACATCTAACACTATCACTTTCCCAACTCTTATAATATGAGAATCCAATAAGTTAAGCTTGGAATTTTTAGGCCAGACAGAAGTACCAGGACATGTTTCAGGGTCTTAAGGATCGAAAAATGTTATTTTTACATAACTGCTCATACTGAGCCTGTTTCACCCAGGAAAGCAGTTGAAAATCTACTAAACAGGTAATATCATAAGAGAAGTTTCCAGATTACTTATCAGTAAGGAGGCAATGTGCATCACAACTCATCCTACTGACACAACATAGTTTTCTTTTTCACTTGAAAATACATTTCAGAAATAACAACATTTTTACATTGCTGATCTACATCCATCCACAATGCCTTTTTCCCATTTTTGCACATGAGGTTGGGTAGCCTGACTCTCAAAACTCACATCTGCAGAAGCCTCTGCTTATAAATGAATGACAGAACGAGTATCAGTAACCTGAGAGCCCAGCAGCTTCAGTACAGTGTTCCTCAAAGTGTACCTGCCCATTTTAATGTCCTTAACTGCAGAGATATGAACCATAGGCTGGATGGGATTCATAGAAATCATAGGTGACCGAGGGGCTGCCCCAGAACACACAAAGGTTTAAGTAATCTTTCCTTTATGGTTGTCCTCCTCAAGCATGGAATAGGGAAAAGTTGTATAACTTAGTGGTGACTATCAGTAGCTTTGTTTCCTTTCCCCCTTTTCAACAAAAGAAAACAAAATGAGAGGTTCTGTAGCAGGATAATCAGCAGCTGAAAGTAGATATTTGCAATCATAGACTAGTGTTTCAGACAGCTAAATTCACCGAAGCTGTCTCATCCTTGTCAACATTTTCAGCAGCTGATCATCAAGTACTCTACTAATGGATAAAGTTACAACAATAATAGAACAGTCCACAGCAGAACAAGCTTTCTCAGACATGGATGCTTTCTCTGTGTTAGGTATAGCCCTTTTCAGCTCTATCAGGAAGTACTGTCAAGCACCACCTAATGCCAGGGTAGGAAAATGTCTTGGATTTCCAGGCCAAATTTCTCATAGTCAGCATAAATATCTCCATGGGTGTTTCCTGGAAAGAGGGCACTGGCCTGTTGGGGATAACATCCTCAACAACATGTAAATAATTTAATAAACAAAAAAAAAATAAAAATCAATTAAAATATGCTATTTTGGAGGTATCTGATTCAAATGGGAAACGAACGCTACATGACAAGAAGAGTCTCATAGTGTCTTACAAGTATGATTTGGAAATCAGAAAAATATGGATGAGCACTGTGTCTCTAGTGACGAGGTGTATAGTATCAAGGTATTAAGGCACAGCTTTATTATATCAATGCATGGGCTGATGCTTCTCAGCAGAAAAGGAATTCAATTTCTAGGAAAAAGGCCATTTATAAATGTACTGAATGGGGTACCTATTATACTATTTTACAAGACTTTCTGCCATAGAAACCATTATATAAATGTTATAATGTTCTTTACTATATACATTCTCTACAATACAGTACACAAGCTTCCCAAATGTAAAAGGATCACATAAAAGCAACTCATTTTAATTGTACTTTATCTGTCAAACTACTTCTTGATATTTTTTCTGTAAAAACACCACTTGCTTGATTTTTTTTTTTTTTATGATCTCTGTTGATGACCAGGCTAGCATTAGCTGTACAGGTCCAGTCCTGCTCCTTGTTACACGGCACTCTGGTGACAATTTTTACAAGTGCAGTACATTTGGGCTACAATTAAGTGTTTTATTTAATGAGATTTCCTTCCATTACAAATTGGTTATGCTCCACTACATGAAGCAACATTTTCCATATAAAGTTTTAAGAGACTAACAAGGGCATTATATGGCAATTTTGCAAAACTAGAATGGCTTCTGACAACCATTCATGGTGCACATTTTAACAGAGATAAATGTTTGAGGAATGAGCAGTCAAACTGTTTCCTTAACATAAAGTGCAGCATAAGCTTCTCTGTAGGAGAAAATACTTTCCAGGATTGCATGGATGCTTTACATCTGTTAGGTTTTGTTGTACATGGGCTATTTCTTGCACAGCAAACTTAGATTGTTGTTGGTTGTATAATAATGTAGACTAAGTAAGTTTTCAAGATATCTCTTTTTTAACACTTCACAATATTTTATGCCTCAGCTTGGCTTCAACAAGTGGGTATCTATGGATATTGTCATTTGTTGCTGTGACTGATTATAGCACAGATGTAAAACCAATTTCACAGAATATAGAGTATTTACAGTATTGTTGTTGTGGATGACATGTATGTAAACATAAATGGATAAGCATATAGTGATGGTAGAATTTATTACCAGTAGACTGGTTTAGTATGGAGAAGCAAAACTGCATTAAAATATGTTGTACACTTGGAGTGAGTGAGTTGAAGCAGAATGGCACATATTTATGAATGACCGTGAGAGTGGCAGTACTGTCCTGTAGTATTTTTAATTTTAGTGTTAACTTTGTAGGTAAAATAGTGCCACGAAACAACAACAAAAAAAAAAAAAACAATAACTAAAAAGTGCTTGGTATGAGGCAGTGGCTGGAGTGTTAAATTATAGATGGCTGCTGGTGCGTTTTGTGTTGTGATGCAATGCGTTAGGAAGTTATGAAAGTATGTGGCAACAGCTGTTTGACATTTGGGAAACCAAACGTCAACATGCTTCCCATTAGGGTAATGTTACATGTCAAACTCATGCCTGCAGACCTACAATTTTATTTACTTTTATAATATTATTCACTGTACATCAGACAGAAGAGAAGCAAGTTTATCACTACAGTCAGAAGGTGTTGAGAGGAAGAGGTGAAATTCAAGTTGCTATATCCAGCTGTCTTAAGAATCTATGTATATATATATATATATATATATATATATATATATATATATATATATATATATATATATATATAAAATTACATAAGGAGAAAAGATATTCTTGGATGCAGAACAGGTAAAGGAGGAAATAAAATGACTATCCAGCAAAAACTGAGTCAGCACATTTAAAAGGATTCTGCTTCTCATTCATCTGACAATGGTACAGCCTCTAGACAGAACTTTCCAGTAAAACATTTTTCAATGTTCTGAAAAGAAAATGATTGAGTAACACAAAAAAAGCAGAAGACCTAACTAGAAAAACAAGGAATGCATTGAATTTGAACCACTGAATTGAGATGAGTGATTGAGAAGAGGAAGACGAGGAAGAAGAAGAAAAATCTCAAAAAGTAGGAAAGAAACAGGAAAATTGTAAAGGCATATTTCTATAAGAAGCAATCTGGATATAAGAAATGAGATTCCACAAAAAGTGGAAGGAAGAAGGGAAAAAAAGACTGAGAGTTTATAAATGACTTTAAAGCAGCTATGAAGCGTAAAGTATAATTTTCCATTTTGTCATTAATGTTTAGTAGGAAGTGAAGAAACTGTAAGTAAAAACATTCCAGCACAGGTATTCTAAATGCGAGGTAGTTAGTGGTTTTAGTCTTCCCTGTGACTTTTGCTAATGCAAGCTATATTAAAGCAGTAACATTTGTTTCTTTTGTTTTTTGTTTTTGTTTTTAATTAATTCATTTATTTATGTTTGCTATTGTTTTTGCCAGAAGAGCTCTGCAAAAGAAAGTCTGCAGATATAGGTAATATATAATAAGAAATGACTGAACCACGAACAGTGGAATACTGTATGAAGGAACACTAAAATTAGTCATTAAAAAGGAATGGACATAATCAACTCATAACTGCCTTATCCCATGCATAGCTTACCTCAAACTGCCTATGGTAAGATCCCAGTTAGGTGTAATATATACAGTTGTCGACCATGGAATGGGTTTGGCCAATCTAACACCAAACAGGATAGGATAATTCAAGCACCTAAACGGAAATTGACTAGGCTTAAAATGACCTGCATGAGAATTATTTTAATCTATACTAGTTTAATTCCTTAATAGTCAGGCATATAACCAAAGCTTAAGCTGAAAAAAGAGCAATTATTTTACAATATTGTCATGTCACATGTCTCATAGTAAATTAAACATGCATTTTTCATCATTTTGTCACTTTTAGTTGACTGGAAGTGGGAGATGTTATTCTACTGGTTATTCAAGTTTTGTGCTAATTAGTTGTCTAGATTTTTCCTGAGTATATTACATTTAAAGAGCAAATTTTTGATGTCTGTAGGTTGTGAGGTATGATCAGACCACTGGGATGTTATGACAATAGATATATTACTCAGGGTCTATATCATGAAATCGAATAGGAAGAATGTCAAAAGCTCTAATGAGTGAAACTGCCGAAACTCAAGGGTCCATTATTGAGGTTTTAGCAAAGTATAGAGTGGAATATTTGCCCTTTCCTTACTGTAGTTTGATCTCAGAGTTGGAATATATATTTATTAGGGGATGGGGGGCACGGCCCTTCACATTAAGGACTCCGAGTTTCGGCAGTTTCATTCATTAGAGCATTCAGAATTCTTCCTGTTCGATTTTATAATATAGACCCATTACTCAGGGTTATTTAAGGACTTTGAATCTATTATGATCTGTCTAACCATCTAGCGATATTTTTTCTCAATTTTTTTTTTTTATTTTTCAAATACATTTGAATGAATTCCATAGTATTTATACATAACATCTTAAATAATTATCTACAGTATTTACATTACTCTGACACTATAACAGATCTTAATGTATACATTTACTTTATAAGTATGTGCAATCCATTATCAGAAATTCTGATAAATTATTGTATAGTCTCAATCAACAGTAAGACTTTTCCCCAAGGGTTGGTGATAAATGGCTTTGAATAAATTCTTATTGTTTTTAATTTTAATTGCCAATACTGTTGTGGTCTTCAGTAGGCTGTAGAAGTCTTCCAAAATTGGTATTGTGTTTGTATTCCATCTTTTTGTTATACACTTCCTTGAAATTGCAAGTATATACTAGATACATGTTTGACCTATTCAAATGAGGACTTTCATTCACATTTAATAATACAAGAGCTTTAGTTAAATAAAATGATTAATTAAATTAAGCTTGTAGAAAGTTATTAATATCATTAAAAATGGCTTAATTTTAACACAATCAAAGAAAATGTGGTGCCAATCTGCATTGTGTACTTGCTCACATCTCCAACATATTCCTTTTATTGAAGAACTAATTTTACTGATTCTGTCTGGGGTCAAGAATTCTCTGTGCAAGCATTTGCAATTAAAAACTTTCCAGTATTGTGTAATATTTTATTGATAATAAGATATTTGTTTTAATATCTTCAGTTAACTGTATTGGGTGTCCTTTTGTTATATATTCTCAGTATGAGGTTTTGGGTGTTGTTTTATAGTTTATCAGTATTTTGTAAAATTTTGAAATACTGTTTCCTATGTCAAACTCATTATATATGATTTCATATATGTATTTCATAAATGTATGTATTTCTTTAAATGAAGAATTGTTAATTATTCTACTTAAATCTTGCGAATATGACAGAATACTTTGTAATATTAGCCAGTCCTGTTGTGGAATTTTGTATGTTATTTTTTATTACTTGCATATCTAAAACTTTTATTTCTTTGATGCATTGGAGCCAGCAAACAAATCCTTTCTGTTCCCAGGAATTAATAACTTCTCTATATATTTTATCTGGAATGGTCTTTGTGACTATAAATGGTGTTAAAAGATCAAACAAGATTTTTAAATCTATATCGGCATTAATCATTTTTGTAAATGAGTCAATGTAATAATTAATTATAGAACTTTAAGAAACAAAAGCAGGTACCAGTGGAGGTGAAATGAATAAGTCTGAATGCTGATAATGGAAATGACAGCTAGGTTTATTCAGTACATACAACTGGAGATACTACCACTCCTAATAGTATACTGCCTATCTGGAATATATAAAACATCCTGTCTGTTAAGAAAGACAAACATTTACAGAAATACACTTCGAGAGTATACAGGAAGGACACCTTCCCCAATTCTTACTTATACTTTAGTAGCTCACACCCATATAAACAAAAAAGAAATATTGTTAAGGGGCAATTTATTCGTAGCATCAGGATGGCATCTAGAGATGTGGACTTTGAACATGAAAGTCAGAAGTTAAGGGATATGTTTTTAGCTAGGAAATACCCTGCATCAATGGTGGAAGAAGTGATGGTAGAAGTTAAAAATGCTAGAACCTCTAGATTTGCCCCAATTTTGGGATGTGAAAAAGTAGAAGTGCAAGAGGAGCACAGGACAGGGAACACTTTTGGGGGAAATTATGTTTTGTATTATCATCAAAAAACACCCATGATTAGAAACATTATTAAACAACATTGGGAAAGGTTTGGTTGCTACTCAGAATTGGAGAATTTGGTCAAAAATCCATTACAATTTACATATAAAAAAGGTAAAAACCTCAAGGAATTGTTGGAGAAGAACCACAAAGGGCCAAGTGGAAAAAAGCTAGGGACTTATAATTGTGGAACATGTGCTCAATGTGTACACATTTTGAGACAGGATTTTTTTATATATTCCAGATAGGCAGTATACTATTAGGAGTGGTAGTATCTCCAGTTGTATGTACTGAATAAACCTAGCTGTCGTTTCCATTATCAGCATTCAGACTTATTCATTTCACCTCCACTTGTCCCTGTTTTTGTTTTTCAAAGTTGTTTTTTGGTTTTCTTAGGCACTGTACCTCAATTTTGGTTGAATTAATTATACAAGTTTTAGTGGGCTTAGGTATGTTATATTGCATACTAATACATACCATGTGCCATGGCAAATTGTTTTTATCTGTTATTTGAATTTCTTTTGTAAATCAAATTCAATTATTGATAATACAGTTAGTAATTCTTTCCAGTTTGCAGAGTAATTTGGATTTATCCAATCTGAGATTGTTTTAGATGTTGATGCTTTTATATATGTTTCTATAGCAGGAATGTTTAATCCTCCCTGTTTCCATGGTCTGATATGATGTATCAAAGCTATTATGTTTCTTTTGGGAAACCATAAATATTTTATTAGGCATGAGTTTGTTTCTTTAAGTATATTCATTTCTGATAACAGTTATATTGCCAAAGCTATATATAGGATCTTGAGTAAATATTATTTTGTTCCACTTTTCCTTAGAGATTTTAATTGTACTGATGATATTATTGTATTTTTTTTAAACTAATTCATTATTATCCTTGTATAACTCAATTCCCAGATATTTTAAGGTAGGTTATTGTTCCCTATGATGTGATCCCCCTTAGTCTGCAGTTCTTTTTTTATTTAAAAATAAAAAATTTGATTTTGATTTATTGAAATGGAGTCCTAAAGTCATGTAAAATTTGTCAATTAATATATCTAATTTTTCTAATGTCTCTTTTGTATTAATTAGTGTTAGTAATATGTCATCAGCAAATAGCATTACTTTAGAATTGTATTGTTCATAAACATCTACTCCTTTGATTTTTATATTGTTACGAATTGACTCTGCCAATATTTCAATAGCCAAAGCAAATAGAATCGGTGACATGGGACATCCTGACTTAGTTCCATTTGTTATATGTATAGATTCAGAGGTAATAGTGATATTGATATATGGTCACAGCTGACATGGGCAAATTATATTTGTTCAATGTTAGTGAGCTGTGTTAATTATTGAACAAAAGAGTGCTTGTGCGAATGCTGATTTGGGCAAGTTCTGATTGGTTGACAAATATAAGTGTTTGGGCAGAGAGTTTGTGTGCACCTCTGTGTGTTTTAGGGTATGGTAGGGGTTAGGTAAAGGGATGTACTTAGTGTGTGTATTCATGTAAATGTTTACTATTAGGGTAAGGGATAGGGAATAAGTAGATTTAATGTTTGTGTGAGTGTGTATGTGTGTCTGTGCGGTGAGTATCCAAGCTGTCTTGTGTAGTGGTAATGTTATGACAAAGGCTTTTTAAGGTAAGCTGAATATTAGGGCAGGGGCATGGTTATGGTTAGCACATATTTATAAGGTGGGCAAGGTGGGCAAGGGGAAAAGCTTACCTTAAAATAGCACATCACATAATGCTATCACTGGTCAGACAAATATGAGCTGAATGTGTGGTAGGGTTGTGATTAGTCCATCAGATAAGGAAATTTGTCATTCGATGTAGTGTATGGCAGTCTGTTGTGTTATTGCTGTAATGAATTCCTGATATGTGTTGGTCGATATTTTTTGCATTGATCATGAAACAGTAGGCTTATTGATTATCATATCTATTCATCCATTTATCTCTCTCTCTCCCTCATAGGTTCATAGGCTGGTACTAGGCTATTGGCCCTGGGGCCTATACAAGCCTAGCCATAACAATTCCCTGGATATTTCTTCCCACAATATTTACTTCCCTGGTCCCCTGTCTAGCAGGCCGACTGACATGATTCCTGGGGTGAATTTCCTATCTCCCATCCAATCGTCATGGTTCCTTTTAAAGAGGGCCAAGGAGGTGCTCTGCTTGACATGTATGGGCAGTCTATTACAGAGTATGGGGAGTCTCTGGGTCAGGAATCTATCCCTCCATAGGTTCATAGGTAGGTACTAGGCTATCAGCCCTAGAGCCTATACAAGCACAGCCAAAAAGGTACCCTGGCTTTTGCCACCCAAGAAAATTATTTTCCTTAGAGCAGAGCCACAGAAGTGATCCCCGGGGAGAATTTCCTATTTCCCATCTAATCATCAAGATTTTTCTTGAAGATTGCTAATAAGGAGCTTTGTTTGATATAGACAGTTTATTCCAGAGTATGGGAAGTCTCTGGGACAGGAATCTATCCCTCCAGCATGTTCTATTTATTGTGGTGACAAGGTTTAGGTCTCTAGAGCATCTAGCTCACAGGGATTGGGATTTCTTTAAGTGGAGCAGGTCCAACAGCTCTGGGTTTATAGGTTCATAGGTTCATACTAGGCTATCTGCCCTGGGGCAATTATAAGCCTAGCCCGATTCTGTATGGCTTACGCCACCCCTTGATTTGAGTATACTGTGCCCTTTTTAAGGTTTAGTTTACTGTGCCTCTGTCTAATAGTGACACGGGAGTAATCCCTGGGACAAACCTATGATCCCCCATCCACTTATCGAGATTCTTCTTGAAGAGATTCAGTGAGGTGCTCTGCCTCACATGAACTGGAATTCTAATCCAGAGCAAAGGGAGCCTCTGGGTTATGAACCTGTCCCTCCAGCAAGTTCTATTTATTTCTGTGCTGAGGTTCAAGTCCCTCGAGTGTGTGGCTCTAAGGGATTTAGATTTACTGAGGTGGAGCATGTCCATTAATTCTGGATTTGACATAGCTTTGTATGTCAGGCATAGATCGCCTCGAAGTAGGCGGTATGCAACTGAGTAGAGCTGGAGTTTTTTTAACCGAGCAGTATATGGCATCTGTTTGAGACCCTTGATCCCCTTGGTGAGATACTTTTGGGGTCTTTCTAATTGCTTCAGGTGTTGGGTAAGGTACATCCCAAAAAAGGCATTGTATTCTATGATGGGCCTGATGAGGGATGAATAAAGGGGCACGATTACCTCTCTTGATCTAGACGTGAAACCCTTTGTGATGAGGTGGGCTATGTAGAAGGTCTTTCTAACCACTTTGGCAATGTGGTTTTCAAAGGAGAGATTACTATCAACTTGGGTCCCCAGGTCCCTAATAACTTTCTCTGTACTTAATGGGTTTCCGCCTATGTGGTAATTTGTGGGCACATTGTTTTTGCCAAAGGGTATAACTATACATTTTTTGGCATTTAGCTTTAAACCATGGTGCTGGCACCAGTTATCTGTCTCTGTGAGACCTTTTTGAAGGATGTTTGTGTCAGCTGGAGAGTTGATTATGGCGCCCAGTTTGCAGTCGTCTGTGAACTTGGTGAGCCATAGTCCTCCCACGTTTGCCTGTACCTCGGAAAAGTATATACCGAACAAGAGTGGTCCCAGGACAGAACCCTGTGGGATGCCACTTGTGACTGGTTTCAAGTCTGACATGGCTCCAGCAACTCTCATTCTGTGGGTTCTGTCTTTGAGCCAGTTTGCGACCCATCTTGTGACATAGGGGTTTATATTTAAGCTGGATAGCTTATCTATGATGCCCGAGTGGGGTATTGTGTCAAATGCCTTTGCAAGGTCCAGATAGGCTGTGTGGACTACCTTCCCTTCATCTATGGCTTTGGTTCAAAGAAATCAACCATGTTCAAAAGGCAGGATCTGCCCTTGACAAAGCCGAACTGGGTAGGATCTAGTGTCTGTAGGTCCCCAATGTTTTTGTTTATGAGCTCCATGATGATTCTCTCCATAGCCTTGCAGACTAAGCTAGTCAGGCTTATGGGGCAATAGTTTCCAGGGTCCGTAGAGGCTCCACCTTTGTGGAGTGGGACCACTGTTGCTGTACGCCATTCTGTGGGCACATATCCTGTAGTGAGGCTGAGATTGTATAGCTGTTTTATTTGAGGGATTAGTTCCTCTTGTAGTTCATGTAGGACGCAACCTGGGATGCCATCTGGTCCCATGGAAGCAGTGTTTTTTGCTTTGGAGAGGGCAGCCTTCACCTGAGCATCTGAGATGTTTGGGAGGCAGCCCTCTGCCGGGATAGATATTTGCTCTTTTGGGGGGTTTGCACTGAACCTGTCTGCCAGGATATTGGCGATGTCTGTGGGTTCAGTGTATTTTTTGTCGTTTAGAATCAACTCAGAACAAGTCTGAGAGTTGCATCCCAGGTTTCTAACATAACTGAAAAAAGCCTTATGATTGTCTTTGGTGTCCTGTGCAATTTTTCTCTCGAAGCTGGCTTTGGAGGATTTTATGAGGGATCATAATTTTTTGCTAGTACTGATCAGAGATGCCTTCCCTATTAAGGATTTTGCTCTATCATGTAGTAGCTTCCTCCTTCTGTTGTACAGTTTATTTATGGCAGGGGTCCACCAGACTGGATGCCTGCCTTTGGATGATTGGGTCTTGGTTTTGTTTGGGATAGCATGATTCATACATTCCTGGAGATGTCCATAGAATGTATTTATATAGGATTCTGCAGTTTGGGCTGTAGTTTCCACTGGCCCTGGGGCCTTGAAGGATTCCACTTCTGTTTTGAGAATTGAGAAGTTCGCTTTTGAGAAGTTTTTCACTGTGGTTTTCTGGGCTGGGGGTGGGGTCGGGATGTGGACATCCAGTGAAATTAATTTATGGTCTGATCTTACCAATGAGGGATATACTTCTGGTGTGGAGCATAGAGTCCCCATGTTGGTAATGATCAGGTCTAGTATGTTGTCCCCTCTTGTGGGAGTGGTGACTAGTTGTTCCATAGCATTTGAGTTTATAATTTCCAGGAATCTTTGGGCTAAGGTGCTGGGGCTTGAGTAGTGCTTCCAGTCAATGTTTGGGTAGTTGAAGTCTCCCAATATAATGGTGTTCGGAGAGATCATCATGTTCTCCAATGTTTTCAGGAAAGCCGAATGGGATTCGTGGCTTTGAGAGGGTGGTCTGTAGGATGCTATAAACGGAAAAGCAGTCTTGCCCACTGTTAGTTGCACATGGATGGTCTCCGATACTTCGTGAAATGCCACTAACCTGGAGGTGTGGATATCCTTGATAAATATGGAAACTCCCCCTCCTTTTGTGGTTCGGTCTGGGTTTTGGGGCCAAAAAGCATCATATGAGGTATAGCCTGCTAGTGCTGGGGTGCTCTCTGGAGCCTTGAACCAGGTTTCTGTCACTGCACAGATATCGATGTTCGCCATACTGAGGAGAGCTTCGAGTGCATGCATCTTGAGGTTAAGACTTCTGGCGTTTAGCAGCATTACCCTTAGTTTCTTGTTACTTGTGCTGTCTATGGGGGTGGGTTTGACTTTTGAGCCTTGCCTAAAAAAGGCACTATGGGGGTGGCAAGAGCCTTTGCCAATATCCGAAAGCCCAGTGGTGACAGGTGCAAGCCGTCCCTAGTGAAGCAACATGGCTTGTCGAGCATGTCATCCCAGGCTGACAGACACTGGATCCCCTTTGAATGACACCAAACTTTTAGTCAATTGTTAAAATCGATCATTTTGTCTTTGTACTGTGGCATCATTCTAGGTGAGGGTAAGATGCTGCTCAAGGTCAGGGTCATACCAGCCTGGGCTACATGATCAGAAAGCTCCTCTATGTCTCTTTTCATGTTGTCCAGAGAGGTACATCTCAGGTCATTCACACCAGCATGTACAATGACTGAGTCATATTTGTATTTGCTTTGGAGTGACCTGAGTGCTTGCGTTATGTGGCGAATCCTAGTGCCCAAAAGGCAGCTCACTGTGACCTTCTCTTTATTCAGCCTGGTGAGTGGGACGTCAGTGTGTCTGACAATAGAGTCACCTATAACAAGAGTATTGGGTGTGTTATTCAGCCTTAAGGGCTGTGGCTGCTTGGCACACTGACTTTGTGGGTTATGTGTTGTGTGTGTTTTGTTTTGAGGTAGCGTTTGCTTGGATGTCTGCTTTGGAGGTCTCTGTTGCTTAGGTAGATTTTTATTTAGAGCCTCCGAGTATGTTTTTGTGTATTTATGTGTTTGGTTCGCTGATGTGGTGGAACTATGTGATACTGGAATTGTGTTGTGTGAGGTTACCTTCTCCTCCTGACCGGTTACACCAGTTTTGAGATGAGAGAGCTCAGCCTCCAGTTTGGCTAAATAGTTGCATCTCTCACATATATTTGAACCTGTTTGGAGGAGGAGAGGGTTGTCCGTGTACATGAGACAGTTGTAACATTGCCTCAAAATTCCCAGATTCACCAGCTGGACTGGAGAGGAAACCATTGACTGACCTTTGGACATGCTAGAGTAATATGAAAACTGAATTTAAGATGGACCAATAGAGGACGGGGTAATCGTAGAGAGTATAAGAGTAAGTAGTGCTTGTGGTTTAATAGTGCTAACTTGTAGGATTACTTAATTGGACCAGTGAAGGGCCTTAGAATGAGAATATGGTGTTTAAAGTGAGAGATAGAGCTGTTCTAAGGGAAAAAGTGAAGAGCAGACTTTGTGGAGCCAGGAATAGTTTAAACCCAATTAGGCAGCGCTGCCCGTTGTTGCGCTATGCTCAAAAACACGCAAAACCGCGCAAAAGAGGGTTTTAAGAGAGGAAGATGAAGGAGTTTTGGAATTGACCCAGAATGGCCAATAAAACTACAGTTTCAAGTCATTAACCCCTCCCACAGGGGCAGGCAGGCTGCTCAATGTTTTTCACTGCCACTGATCAACAGAGTGACTTTCCTTTAGCCCAAGCAAAAAATGGCCTCACAGAAACTTACAAACAGTTCAAGAACAGCAAGCCTGTAACTGAACTTTTTTAAATCTCAGAAAAGTGGGAAAAAGCAAGATTTTTTTTGTTTTTTCAGAGATAGCAGAGGTTAACAAGTATCAGCAAGTTATAACAGTGCAGTAAATGACCCCACACAAGAGTGCATACAAAGTTTGACATAGCTTTGTATGTTAGGCAGAGATCACCTCTGTGTAGGCGATATGCAATGGAGTAAAGCTGGAGTTTTTTGAGACAGTCTGCGTAGGGCATCTGTTTGAGGCCAGTAATCCTCTTTGTGAGGTATTTCTGTGGCCTTTCCAGTTGTTGTAGATGTCTCGTGAGGTACATACCAAAAGGGGCATTGTACTCTATAATGGGTCTAATGACTGATGAGTAGAGGGGAACAATGACCTCTTTTTTTCTGAATGAGAAACCTTTTGTGATGAGGTGTGCCACGTAGAAGCATTTCCTGACTACTGTGGCGATGTGATTATCAAAGGAGAGACTACTGTTCACCTGTGTCCCAAGGTCTCTTATTACACTTTTGGTGTTAATTATACTACCTCCTATGTTGCAGTTCATGGGTACAGATTTTTTACCAAAGGGGATGACAATACACTTTTTGGCATTGAGCTTAAGGCCATGGCTTTGACACCAGGCATCTGTCTCAGTGAGGCCCTTTTGTAGGATGTCCACATCATTAGG